>NW_024502702.1:0-593 GCF_017590055.1 Onychostruthus taczanowskii | reverse complement strand
GCACGGGAGAGGGGAAACTGAGGCACAGCACGAGGCACGGCACCGGGGAAACTGAGGCACGGGAAACTGAGGCACGGGAGAGGGGAAACTGAGGCACGGCACAGGGGAAACTGAGGCACGATATAAACACCGATCAATAATGATCAATAATTCGGATTTTTTCCCCCCAGGTGATCGTGGACGACGTCCCGGGGCAGGACGTGGAGTTCGACCTCTTCGACAAGGACATCGACAAGGACGACTTCCTGGGCAGGTGGGGCTGGGGGAGTTTTGGGGGTCTCGAGGAGATTTTTGGGGGTTTGGAGGGGATTGGGGGGAATTTTGGGGGAATTTATGGGGTATTGATGGGATTTTGGGGGAATTTTTGTGAGGTCTGGATGGAATTTGGGGGAATTTTTGGGAGGTGTGGAGGCGATTTGGGGGAATTTGGGGGGTCTGGATGGAATTTGGGTGAATTTTTGGGGGGTCTGGAGGGGATTTGGGGGAATTTTTGGGCGAATTTATGGAGTATTGAGGGGATTTTGGGAAATTTTTGGGGGGTCTGGAGAGATTTTGTGGGAATTTTTGGGGGTCTGGATGGAATTTGGGTGAAT
>NW_024502701.1:0-594 GCF_017590055.1 Onychostruthus taczanowskii | reverse complement strand
AAAAGCCCCCAAAACCGCCAAATTTTGAGAGCTGAGACCCCTCCCCAAGTTCCCCTGGACCCCTGAGACCCCTCCCCAAATTCCCTGAGATCCCTCCCCAAAATATCCCAAGACCCCTCCCCGAAAAAGACCTGGAGCTTTTTAGACCCCAAAAATCCCCAAAAAAAGCCAAAAAAAGTCCCAAAAAAGGCCCAAAACCCCCTAAATTTTGAGAACTGACACCCCTCCCCAAATTCTCCAAGGCCCCTGAGACCCCTCCCCAAATTCTTTGAGACCCCTGAGACCCCTCCCCAACTTCTCTGAGACCACTCCCCAAAAAACTCCGGAGTTTTCAGCCCTCAAAAAGCCCCAAAAATGCCCCAAAAAAGTCACAAAAAACCCCCCAAAAAGTCCCAAAAAAAACCCCCAAAAAGCCCCAACCCCCCAAATTTCCGAGCCGAGACCCCTCCCCAAATTGGCCGGGAAGCCCCCAGACCCAATTTGCACCTGGCAGCCGGACCAGGCGTACTGCGTGGTCAGGTTGATCACCTGGTTGTTCTCGGGCCGGATCACCGACTCCTTGGCCAGGCAGTCCTGGAGACCCCTCCCCAAATT
>NW_024502700.1:0-594 GCF_017590055.1 Onychostruthus taczanowskii | reverse complement strand
GCCATGGCGGCAATTTTGGGGTTTTTCCCCCCAATTCCCACCCCCCAATCCGGCTCTCACCGCGGCGCGCAGCAGCCCCCGCATGGTGCCGGCCATGGCGGCCATTTTGGGGTTTTTTTGCTGATTTACCCATTTCCTCATTTTTCACTGATTTTTCCCATTTTTCGGGTTTTTTCCCCCAAATTCCCAACCCCCCAATCCGGCTCTCACCGCGGCGCGCAGCAGCCCCCGCATGGTGCCGGCCATGGCGGCAATTTTGGGGTTTTTTCCCCCAAATTCCCACCCCCCAATCCGGCTCTCACCGCGGCCTGCAGCAGCCCCCGCATGGTGCCGGCCATGGCGGCGGCCATGCCGAAGCGGCCGTTGTTCAGGACGTTCATGGCCACCTTGAAGCCGCCGCCGAGGCTGCCCAGAACGTTCTGGGAGGGGACGCGCACGGCGTCGAAGTGCAGCGAGGTCGTGTTGGACGCCCGGATGCCCAGCTTCTTCTCGGGGGGACCGCTGGGGAAAAACGGGGGGAAAAGGGGAAATGAAAATGAAAAATGAAAAATTAGAGGGGAAAATATCGGGGGAAAAAAAAGAAAAAATTAAAAA
>NW_024502699.1:0-454 GCF_017590055.1 Onychostruthus taczanowskii | reverse complement strand
GGACAGGGACAGGACCTCCAGGACAGGAACAGGACCCCCTGGGTGTGACACCCCCTGGATGTGTCACCCCCAGGACAGGGACACCCCAGGAGAGGGACAGGACCCCCTGGGTGTGTCACCCCCAGGACAGGGACACCCCAGGACAGGGACAGGACCCCCAGGATGTGTCACCCGCAGGAGGTGCCACCCCCTGAGCAGGGACAGGACCCCCCTGGATGTGTCACCCACCTGGGTGTGTCACCCCTCTGGATGTGTCACCCCCCGAGCAGGGACAGGACCCCCAGGATGTGCCCCCCCCAGGACAGGGACAGGACCCCCAGGATGTGCCCCCCAGGGCAGATCCCCTCCCCGTGTGACACTCAGCACAAGCGGCCACTTCCTTCTGCTGCAGGAGAAAGTGAAAGCGTTGGGGGGCACAGCCCGACACCCCCATCCCCCACAGCCTCCCCAGCCC
>NW_024502698.1:0-594 GCF_017590055.1 Onychostruthus taczanowskii | reverse complement strand
TGGGAATGGAACTGGGAAACTGGGAATTCAAATTGGGAATTGGTTGGGAAACAGGGAATTTCAGAATGGGAATGGGGCTGGAAAAACTGGGAATTCCAAACTGGGAATGGGCTGGGAAAACTGGGAATGGAGCTGGGAATGGGAAACTGGGAATGGGTGTGAGAATCTGGGATTGGATTTTGGAATCCAGGATTGGGATTCTGTTAATCAGGGCTGGGATTTTGGGATCAGGGCCGGGATTTCTGGGATCAGGGCCGGGATTTCTGGGCTCAGGGTTTGGATTTCTGGGATCAGGGTTTGGATTTCTGGGATCAGGGTTTGGATTTCTGGGATCAGGGTTTGGATTTCTGGGCTCAGGGTTTGGATTTCTGGGATCAGGGCCGGGATTTCTGGGCTCAGGGTTTGGATTTCTGGGCTCAGGGTTTGGATTTCTGGGATCAGGGTTTGGATTGCTGGGATCAGGGTTTGGATTTCTGGGATCAGGGTTTGGATTTCTGGGATCGGGGTTGGGATTTCTGGGCTCAGGGCCGGGATTTGTGGGATTGTGGCCGGGATTTCTGGGATCCCGGCCGGGATTTCTGGGATCATGGCCGG
>NW_024502697.1:0-594 GCF_017590055.1 Onychostruthus taczanowskii | reverse complement strand
TTTCCCCTGTGTCTGAAGCCCTGATTCTGGCACTGGATATGCAACCACTTATTGCTATATTGCTCATAAAAACTGATTACTTTCACATTGGATCATCCGTCCTATCATTAATAACAGTGGTCCTGTGCAAATAGTCAAATATTAAATGTTTAGATTATCTAAGCCTCTTGGTTTCAGGGCTGAGCATGTTACTTCCAAGCAGAACTGCTCCTTACCTGCTGGGCTGTGTTTTTCTGGAAGAACAAAAGCCCACAGTGCTTTGTTTATGGAACATAAAAGGAGCTACCTCCTTGGGAAAAGGAAAAATATTCATAAAACATGGCTTGTTTCTCCCATGCTTCTTTCCTTCCCAGGTTTACTCAGACTTCTTGATGTTCATTGTGTGCATCATGTCACGTTGTGTTTGTCATAAAGGGGGGCTCTGCACGTCCCCCTGCTTGGGAGCTGCTTCCCCTGCAGGGCTGTGCTGTGGCCCTGGCCGTGGGCTGGGAGCGTCCTGTGCCTGCCCAGACACGGGTGGTGCCTCCTTGCCAGGCTGTGTCCATCGAAACAAGGACCCTCAACCCACACCAAACCATGAGCACTGACATAAAT
>NW_024502696.1:0-594 GCF_017590055.1 Onychostruthus taczanowskii | reverse complement strand
AAATCCTCCCCAAAATCTCTCCCAAAACTAAGTCAGGACCCCCTCCCAAGTCTCCCGGACCCCCAGGACCCCCAAAATCCGCCCCGAATTCTGCCCGGGACCCCCAAACCCACCCCGAGTTGCCCCAGAGCTTCCCCACCGCGTCCCTGTGCTCTCGGCAGTTTTGGTGCCCAAATCCTCCCCAAATCACCCCAAAATCTCTCCCAAACCTCTAAAGTCTCTCCCAAAACCACCTCAGGACCCTTTCTCAAGTCTCCCAGACCCCCGGGACCCCCAAAATCCGCCCCGAATTCCACCCGGGACCCCCAAACCCTCCCTGAGTTTCCCCAGATCTTCCCCACCTGTCCCCGCATGGCTGCGGTGTTGGAGCCAAAATCCCCCAAATTCTCCCCAAAAATCCTCCCCAGATCCCCAAAAATCTCTCCCAAAATCACCTCAGGACCCCCTCCCAAATATCCCTGACCCCCAGGACCCCCAAAATCCGCCCCAAATTCCGCCCGGGACCCCCAAACCCACCCCGAGTTTCCCCGGACCTTCCCCACAGGGCTGCAGTTTCTGCACCTGAATTTCCCCAAAATCTCCCAAAATCCCCCC
>NW_024502695.1:0-609 GCF_017590055.1 Onychostruthus taczanowskii | reverse complement strand
AGCATTTCATCCTCCTGCAGTAGCACCAAGTGTTAAAGGCAAGGGCCATCGACTTGACAACCTGCTTTGGCACCAAGTGCCCAGAACTCAGAGCTTTTACTGCACAGTAACCATGAGCAGCATTGAGCTGAGGCACCAGAATTTGCACAGCGAAATCAGGCGAATTCTTTCTGTCGGCAGTTGCAAGCAAAGGCGACCCGTGTCCCTCCTTGGCCAGCAAAGATCTGAAGTGTTGGGCAGGTGCAGTGGTGCAGCGTGCTGGGAGCACAGGTGGATTTCTGGGCAGGGCTGCAGGCGTGAGGATGTTGCTGGATTTCAGGGGTCCTCGCCCATGGCAAGGCCCAAGGCTGCAGCCTGCCTGCGGGTGTGCGCTGAGCAGGTGCAGCGGCAGGGTGGGTGTGAAAGGGCAAGGGGCTGTGCAGGGCTGTGTGCGTGAGGTGTGGGAGAAGAGCAAGGCCAGGCCCAGGAGGTGTGGAGTGCAGGCTGAAGGGAGCTGAATTTGTCCGGGGGTGTATTTTGTGGGGTGGGGGAGGCGGAGCAGAGAGGAAGGGAAGGAGTGAGGGGCAGCAGTGTCCAGCAGCATCAGGCTGCGGCGAGGGCAATGGCAGG
>NW_024502694.1:0-595 GCF_017590055.1 Onychostruthus taczanowskii | reverse complement strand
ATATTAATTGCATTGCATGCATTCTATAGTATTATATTGTATTGTATTATATTCTGTTAATTATATTGTATTATATTATATTATATTACAATTACGTTACATTACATTACATTACATTATGTTATATTATATTGTATTGTATTATATTATATTAATTGCATTGCATGCATTCTATTGTATTGTATTATATTGTATTATATTGTGTTGATTATATTATATAATATCATTATATTATATCAATATAATATAATATAATATAATATAATATAATATAATTATATTCTATTATAATTATACTACACATTCCTTTCCACACCTCACACAAACTTTTCTGCCGACAAACCCCCCGGCTACCGCTCAGCTCCCGCCCCGGCTCCGCCATTTCCGAGGCCTCAATTTCCACCTTTCCCCACAGTTTTTTCCCTAAAGCCCCCTCCCCAAATTCTCCCACCTTGAGCTTGGGCAGCCTCTTGATGGTCTTGAGGGGCCGCAGCACGCGCAGCACGCGCAGCGACTTGATGGTGTTGATGTCCTTCCCTTTGCTGCTGCCCCTGGGCGTGGGAAATGTGGGGAGGGGGGCGTGAGACCCCTGGCG
>NW_024502693.1:0-595 GCF_017590055.1 Onychostruthus taczanowskii | reverse complement strand
TGGTGTGTTCAGTGGAAGTTAATTTGGAAATAAATTTGGTGGAAGTTAATTTAACCATTTACATTTGTTCAAGGGTTAAATTTGGTTTGTTGGCATCTTTTGAATATGCGTCCACCAGTGAGATGCCTTCTTCACTGCCTCTCCCACAGCATTTACTCGGCCAGGGAGAGGAGGCAGTTAATGATATTTTTATTATCATGTGGGACCAAGACATGGGCAGAGAAGGTGGATTCGAGCAAGTTTTTCAACAAGTGCAATACCAACCATATTCCTTAGCCACTTTGCAGAGCTCCAATTCCCCACAGGGGATCAGCTCCCAGGAATTGATTGCAGTCGCCCTTCTGCTGTGTTTAGATATAAATGAGAATGCCAAGATCTTTTTGGCGAGCTCTGAGCCCTCCCAAGTGGCTTTCCTCTGCAGCTTGGCCCAGCGATCCTCAGACTCAGGACCGGAATCCGAGTGTGAGGAATCCCGACTCTCACCCTCCAAGGAGGACAGAGGGTGTTTGATGACTGCAGGCGGCCTCTTGGGGCAACCAGAATCTGCCTGTTTGCAGGAGGCAGTGGAAGCCTCCTCCTGGTCGCTGTCATCACC
>NW_024502692.1:0-18634 GCF_017590055.1 Onychostruthus taczanowskii | reverse complement strand
TGAATCCCATATCCCATATCCCGTATCTCACATCCCCCATCCCCCTCCGCAGCTGCCGCGGCTGCCGGGACAACGCCGGGAAACCGCCGCGTCGGCCACGGGAACGCCGGGATTGGGGTGGCATGGGGTATGGGAACGCCGGGATTGGGGCGGGGTGGGGTACGGGAACGCTGGGATCGGGGCAGCAGCGGGTATGGGAACGCCAGGATCGAGATGGCATGGGGTACGGGAACGCCGGGATCAGGGCGGGGTGGGTACGCATGGGGTACGGGAACGCCGGGATCAGGGCGGGGTGGGTACGGGAACACGGGATCGGGGCCGCATGGGGTATTGGAATGCTGGGATTGGGGCGGCGTGGGGTACGGGAACACGGGATTGGGGCCGCATGGGAATGCCGGGATCAGGGTGGCATGGGGTACGGGAACGCCGGGATTGGAGTGGCATCAGGTATGGGAACACCGGGATCGGGGCGGCATCGGGTATGGGAAGGCCGGGATTAGGGTGGTGTGGGGTACGGGAATGCCGGGATCGGGGTGGCAGAGGGTACGGGAACTCCGGGATCGGGGCGGCGTGGGGTACGGGAACACGGGATTGGGGCGGCATCGGGTATGGGAATGCCGGGATTGGAGTGGCATCAGGTATGGGAACACCGGGATCGGGGCAGCATTGGGTACGTGAACGCTGGGATCGGGGTGGCAGCGGGTACGGGAACTCCGGGATCGGGGCGGGGTGGGTACAGGAACACGGGATCAGGGCCACATTGGGTACGGGAACTCCGGGATCGGGGTGGCATTGGGTACGGGAACACCGGGATGAGGGCCACATGGGGTATGGGAATGCCGGGATGGGGGCAACATCGGGTACGGGCACACCGGGATCAGTGCCACATGGGGTATTGGAATGCTGGGATTGGGGCGGCGTGGGGTACGGGAACACAGGATCGGGGCGGTGTGGAGTATGGGAACACCGGGATTGGGGCGGCATCGGGTATGGGAATGCCGGGATCGGGGCGGGGTGGGTATGGGAACACGGGATCGGGGCCGCATGGGGTACGGGAATGCCAGGATGGGGGCAACATTGGGTACGGGAATGCCGGGATGGGGGCAACATTGGGTATTGGAATGCCAGGATCGGGGTGGCATCGGGTACGGGAACACGGGATCGGGGCGGTGTGGGGTACGGGAACACTGGGATGGACACGGTGTTGGATATGGGAACGGGGCATTGGGTATGGGAACACTGGGATGGGGGTAGTGTGGGGTACAGGAACACCGGGATGGGGGTGGTGTGGGGTACAGGAACACCGGGTTGGACACGGTGTTGGATATGGGAACGGGGCATTGGGTATGGCAACACCGGGATGGGGGTGGTACTGGATATGGGAATGGGACATTGGATGTGGGAACAGTGGGATGGACGAGGCATTGGGTACGGGAACGGGGCATTGGATACGGGAACACCGGGATGGGGGTGGTGTGGGGTACGGGAACGCCGGGATGGACACGGTGTTGGATATGGGAACGGGGCATTGGATACGGGAACACCGGGATGGGGGGGGTGTGGGGTACGGGAACGCCGGGATGGACACGGTGTTGGATATGGGAACGCAGCATTGGATATGGGAACAGCGGGATGGACGCAGTGTCGGATACAGGAATACCGGGATGAGGGTGGTGTGGGGTACGGGAACACCGGGACGGGGGAAGGGTGGGATACAGGAATGGGACACACAGGGACACACAGGGACACACAGAGACACACAGAGACACAGGGACACACACAGGGACACACAGAGGGACACGCTGGGGTACGGGAACGCCGGGATCGGTGCGGCAGGGGGGATGGGAACGCCAGGATTGGGGTGGCGTGGGGTACGGGAATGCCGGGATCGGGGTGGCAGAGGGTACGGGAACTCCGGGATCGGGGCGGCGTGGGGTACGGGAACACGGGATTGGGGCGGCATCGGGTATGGGAATGCCGGGATTGGAGTGGCATCAGGTATGGGAACACCGGGATCGGGGCAGCATTGGGTACGTGAACGCTGGGATCGGGGTGGCAGCGGGTACGGGAACTCCGGGATCGGGGCGGGGTGGGTACAGGAACACGGGATCAGGGCCACATTGGGTACGGGAACTCCGGGATCGGGGTGGCATTGGGTACGGGAACACCGGGATGAGGGCCACATGGGGTATGGGAATGCCGGGATGGGGGCAACATCGGGTACGGGCACACCGGGATCAGTGCCACATGGGGTATTGGAATGCTGGGATTGGGGCGGCGTGGGGTACGGGAACACAGGATCGGGGCGGTGTGGAGTATGGGAACACCGGGATTGGGGCGGCATCGGGTATGGGAATGCCGGGATCGGGGCGGGGTGGGTATGGGAACACGGGATCGGGGCCGCATGGGGTACGGGAATGCCAGGATGGGGGCAACATTGGGTACGGGAATGCCGGGATGGGGGCAACATTGGGTATTGGAATGCCAGGATCGGGGTGGCATCGGGTACGGGAACACGGGATCGGGGCGGTGTGGGGTACGGGAACACTGGGATGGACACGGTGTTGGATATGGGAACGGGGCATTGGGTATGGGAACACTGGGATGGGGGTAGTGTGGGGTACAGGAACACCGGGATGGGGGTGGTGTGGGGTACAGGAACACCGGGTTGGACACGGTGTTGGATATGGGAACGGGGCATTGGATATGGGAACACCGGGATGGGGGTGGTACTGGATATGGGAATGGGACATTGGATGTGGGAACAGTGGGATGGACGTGGCACCGGGTACGGGAACGCCGGGATCGGGGCAGGGTGGGGTACGGGAATGCCGGGATGGACACGGTGTTGGATATGGGAACGGGGCATTGGATATGGGAACACCGGGATGGGGGTGGTGTGGGGCACAAGAATGCCAGGATGGACACGGTGTTGGATATGGGAACGGGGCATTGGGTATGGCAACACCGGGATGGGGGAGGTACTGGATATGGGAATGGGAGATTGGATGTGGGAACAGTGGGATGGACGAGGCATTGGGTACGGGAACGGGGCATTGGATACGGGAACACCGGGATGGGGGTGGTGTGGGGCACAGGAATGCCAGGATGGACACGGTGTTGGATATGGGAACGGGGCATTGGATACAGGAACACCGGGATTGGGGCATGGTGGGGTACGGGAATGCCGGGATGGACACGGTGTTGGATATGGGAATGCAGCATTGGATATGGGAACAGCGGGATGGACGCAGTGTCGGATACAGGAATACCGGGATGAGGGTGGTGTGGGGTACGGGAACACCGGGACGGGGGAAGGGTGGGATACAGGAATGGGACACACAGGGACACACAGGGACACACAGAGACACACAGAGACACAGGGACACACACAGGGACACACAGAGGGACCCGCGGACACAGGGACACACATGGACATAGGGACACAGGGACACACAGGGACACACAGGGACACACAGACACAGAGGGACACAGACACATGGACACAAGGACACATATGGACACACAGACCACGGACACAGGGACACACATGGACACACACACACGGACACACAGGGACATACGGACACACAGGAGGATGAGGAGGATGAGGAGATGAGGAGGATGAGGAGATGAGGAGGATGAGGAGATGAGGAGATGAGGGAGGATGAGGAGATGAGGAGGATGAGGAGCTACAGGAGGATGAGGAGGATGAGGAGATGAGGAGGATGATGAGGATGAGGAGATGAGGAGATGAGGGAGGATGAGGAGATGAGGAGGATGAGGAGCTACAGGAGGATGAGGAGGATGAGGAGATGAGGGAGGATGAGGAGGATGAGGAGGATGATGAGGATGAGGATGATGATAGAGGATGAGGACATGAGGGAGGATGAGGATGATGAGGAGGATGAGGAGGATGAGGAGATGAGGAGGATGAGGAGGATGATGAAGATGATGAGGATGAGGAGCATGAGGAGGATGATGAAGGTGAGGAGCATGATGAA
Source organism: Onychostruthus taczanowskii (assembly GCF_017590055.1). Lineage (NCBI taxonomy): Eukaryota > Metazoa > Chordata > Aves > Passeriformes > Passeridae > Onychostruthus > Onychostruthus taczanowskii. The sequence continues at coordinate 14,630 of NW_024502692.1, read as the reverse complement.
GGTGAGGAGGGTCCCTCTATGTCCTTCATGTCCCCACATCCCTGTGTTCTTCATGTCCCTCCATGTCCCTCCATTTCCCTATGTCCCAATGTCCCTCCATGTGCCCCATGTCCCTCCATGTCCCTCCATGTCCCCCACGTCCCCCATGTCCCCATGTTCCCATGCCCCTCCATGTCCCTCCATGTCCCTCCATGTCCTTCATGTCCCCACATTCCTGTGTCCTTCATGTCCCTCCATGTCCTCCATGTCCCTATGTCCCAATGTCCCTCCATGTCCCCATGTCCTTCCATGTGTCTCCATGTCCCCCATGTCCTCCATGTCCCCAGTGTCCCTCCATGTCCCCCATTCCCCATGTCCCCCAGGTCCCCCAGGTCCTTCTGCCACCTCCAAAAGATCTGGAACTTCCCTCCCCATCCCCACAAGGACACAGGGACACAAGGACAGAAGGACACAGGTTCACAGGGAGACTTGGGGACAGGGGACACAAGGACAGGGGACACCGGGACATGGGACACAAAGACACAGGGACAGAAGGACACAGGTTCACAGGGACACAGGGGGCACAGGGACACCAGGGACACCAGGGACACCAGGGACATAGGGACACAGGTTCTCAGGGACACAGGGACAAGGGACACAGGGACAGGGGACACAGGGACACAAGGACACAGGGACAGAAGGACACAGGTTCACAGGGACACAGGGGGCACAGGGACACCAGGGACACCAGGGACACCAGGGACATAGGGACACAGGTTCTCAGGGACACAGGGACAAGGGACACAGGGACAGGGGACTGGCCCCGTGTCCCTCCATGTCCCCATGGCCCCGTGTCCCCACATCCCTCATCCCTCCATGTCCCCATGTCCACCATGTCCCCATGGCCCTCCATGTCCTCCATGTCCTTCATGTCCCCACATTCCTGTGTCCTTCATGTCCCTCCATGTCCCTCCATGTCCCCCATGTCCCTATGTCCCAATGTCCCAATGTCCCTCCATGTCCCCATGTCCCAATGTCCCTCCATGTCCCCCATGTCCCTCCATGTCCCCATGTCCCTCCATGTCCCCATGTCCCACATGTCCCTCCATGTCCTCATGTTCCCATGTTCCTCCATGTCCCCATGTCCCACATGCCCCTCCATGTCCTCATGTCCCCATGTCCCTCCATGTCCTCCATGTCCCTCATGTCCCTCCATGTCCCCCATTCCCCATGTCCCCATGTCCCTCCATGTTCCTCATGTCCCCCATTCCCCATGTCCCCATGTCCTCCATGTCCCCCATGTCCCTTCATGTCCCTCCATGTCCCTCCATGTCCTCCATGTCCCCCATGTCCCTCCATGTCCCTCCATGTCCCCCATGTCCCCATGGCCCCGTGTCCCCACATCCCTCATCCCTCCATGTCCCCATGCCCCCATGTCCCTCCATGTCCCCCACGTCCCCATGTTCCCCATGTCCCTCCATGTCTCCATGTCCCCATGTCCCAATGTCCCCCCGTGTCCCCAGGGACAGGGGACACAGGGACAGGGGACATGGGGACAGGGGACATGGGGACACAAGGACAGAAGGACACAGGGACAGGGGACACAGGGACACAAAGACACAGGGACAGAGGGACACATGGGGACAAAGGGACACATGGGGACAAAGGGAGACATGGGGACAAAGGGACACAGGGACAGAAAGACACAAGTTCACAAGGACAGAGGGACATGGGGACACAAAGACACCGGGACACACGGACACAGGGACAGAGGGACACAAGTTCACAAGGAGACATGGGGGACACAGGGGACAAGGAGACACAGGTACACAGGGCCAGGGGACACATGGGAACAAGAGGACACAAGGGGACAAGAGGACACAGAGCCAGGGACACAAAGGGACAAGGGGATGCCAGGGGACACAAGGGGACACAGGGCCAGGGGACACATGACGACAATGGGACACAGGGACACAAGGGGACAAAGGGACACAGGGACAAAATGACAAAAAGACACAAGGGGCAGGGGACACAGGGGACACAGGGGACATCAAGGGACACAGGGGACACAGGGGACACAGGGGACACAGGGGGCACAGAGGGGGACACAGGGGACACAGGGGACAGCCGTACCTGAGCTCCAGGCAGCCCAGCTGCAGCGCCATGCCCTCGCTGACCTTGCTGGCGTAGCTCTGCATGTACTCGCTGCGGAGCTGGGGGACAGCGCGTCACCGCGGGGACAGTGGGGACACCCGGGGATAGCCAGGACACCCAGGGACAGCGCGTCACCACAGGGACAACGGGGGACAGCAGGGACAGCGCGTCACCGCAGGGACAGCGGGGACAGCGGGGACACCCGGGGACAGCGCGTCACCGCGGGGACAGTGGGGACAGCGGGGGACAGCGGGGACACCCGGGGCACCCAGGGACAGCGCATCACCGTGGGGACAACGGGGGACAGCAGGGACAGGGCATCACTGCAGGGACAGCGGGGACAGTGGGGACAGTGGGGACACCCAGGGACAGCGCGTCACCGCGGGGACAACGGGGGACAATGGGGACACCCGGGGACAGCGGGGACATCCGGGGACACCCAGGGACAGTGGGGACACCCAGGGACAGCGCGTCACCGCGGGGACAGCGGGGACACCCAGGGACAGCGGGGACACCCGGGGACACCCGGGGACAGCGCGTCACCACAGGGACACTGCAGGGACAGTGGGGACACCCAGGGACAGCGCGTCACCGCAGGGACACTACAGGGACAGTGGGGACACCCAGGGACAGCGCGTCACTGTGGGGACACTGGCGGGGACAACGGGGACAGCAATGGATGCTGGCAGGGAATGGTGACAGGGATTGGTGACAGAGGACAATGGCAGGGGACAATGGCAGGGGACAATGGCATGGATGGTGACAGGGAATGGTGGCAGGGATGGTGACAGGGATTGATGGCAGGGATGGTGACAGGGATTGGTGACAGGGGACAATGGCAGGGGATGATAGCAAGGATGGTGACAGGGATGGTGACAGGGATGGGTGGCAGGGATTGGTGGCAGGGATGGTGACAGGGATGGGTGACAGGGAGGGGTGACAGGCAATGGTGACAGGGATTGGTGGCAAGGAATGGTGACAGGGATTGGTGACAGGGATTGGTGACAGGGATGGGTGGCAGGGATTGGTGGCAGGGATGGTGACAGGGCAAAGCAGCAGGGGACAGTGACAGGGACGGTGACAGGGATGGTGACAGGCGATGCTGGCACTGCCCACACCCTTGCCCATCCCTGAACGTCCCTGGATGTCCCTGGATGTCCCTGGACATCCCTGAATGTCCCTGGATGTCCCTGGATGTCCCTGGACGTCCCTGGATATCCCTGGATGTCCCTGACTATCCCTGGACATCACTGAATGTCCCTGGATGTCCCTGGATGTCCCTGGATGTCCCTCGACGTCCCTGGATGTCCCTGAATGTCCCTGGACATCCCTGAATGTCTCTGAATATCCCTGGATGTCCCTGAATATTTCTGCATGTCCCTGGATGTCCCCGGACATCCCTGAATATCCCTGGATATCCCTGGGTGTCCTTGGACATCCCTGAATGTCTCTGAATATCCCTGGATGTCCCTGAATATTTCTGCATATCCCTGGATGTCCCTGGATATCCCTGGATACCCCTGGACATCCCTGGATGTTCCTGAATGTCCCTGGATGTCCCTGGACGTCCCTGAATGTCCCAGAATATTCCTGAATGTCCCTGAACATCCCTGACTATCCCTGGATGTCCCTGAACATCCCTGGATGTCCCTGAATGTCCCTGAATATCCCTGAATGTCCCTGGACATTCCTGAATATCCCTGGATGTCCCTAGAGGTCCCTGAATATTCCTGCATATCCCTGGATGTCCCTGGATGTTCCTGGATATCCCTGGATACCCCTGGACATCCCTGGACGTCCCTGGATGTCCCTGGATGTCCCTGACTATCCCTGGATGTCCCTGGACATCCATGACTATCCCTGGATGTCCCTGGACCTCCCTGAATGTCCCTGGACCTCCCTGAATGTCCCTGGATGTCCCTGGATGTCCCTGGATATTCCTGGACGTCCCTGGACATCCCTGAATGTCCCTGAATGACCCTGGATGTCCCTGGACATCCCTGAATATTCCTGGACATCCCTGACTATCCCTGGATGTCCCTGAACATCCCTGGATATCCCTGAATGTCCCTGGACGTCCCTGGATGTCCCTGAATGTCCCTGGACATCCCTGAATATCCCTGGACATCCCCGCTGCCCATTCCCAGCAGCGGGACGTCGCCACCACCGCCACCCCAAGCCGACAAAACCTTGGGACCTCGGGAATCCCGGGAATGCCGGGAATTCGGGGAGGGGGCTCCTGACCTGCTGGTAGAAGTAGAGCAGCGTGGTCCTGTCCTCCTTGAAGCTCTCCATGAAATCCTCCGGCAGGTAGCGGATCTGCAGGTCGTACCTGCAGATCCGAGGGTCCGAAATTAGCTCTGCTGCCCCATTTTTTCCCAAATTTTTAAGGCAATTAACCTCATTACCATAAAAACACCCTTATAGCCGAAAAGCCAAAATTAATCTTCTGCCAAAATGCCGTTTTCCATTGATATACACCATTACAGCCAAATTCATCTTCTGCCAAAATGCCATTTTCCATTGATACGTAACCAATAATCAACCTACTTTTTGAAGTTTCCATTTTGAAGACAAATATCTGGAAATTATCTCTACTGTCCCACTTTTTTTCAAATTTTTAAGGCAATTAACCTCATTATCCATAAAAACATCATTACAGCCAAATTAATCTTCTGCCAAAATGCTGTTTTCCATTGATACGTAACCAATAATCAACCTACTTTTTGAAGTTTCCATTTTGAAGACAAATATCTGGAAATTATCTCTACTGTCCCACTTTTTTTCAAATTTTTAAGGCAATTAACCTCATTACCATAAAAACACCCTTATAGCCGAAAAGCCAAAATTAATCTTTAGTCAAAATGCCATTTTTCATTGATACGTAACCAACAATCAACCTACTTTTTGAAGTTTCCATTTTGAAGACAAATATCTGGAAATTATCTCTACTGTCCCACGTTTTTTCAAATTTTTAAGGCAATTAACCTCATTATCCATAAAAACATCATTACAGCCAAATTAATCTTCTGCCAAAATGCTGTTTTCCATTGATACGTAACCAATAATCAACCTACTTTTTGAAGTTTCCATTTTGAAGACAAATATCTGGAAATTATCTCTGCTGCCCCATTTTTTTCCAAATTTTTAAGGAAATTAACCTCATTACCATAAAAACACCCTTATAGCCGAAAAGCCAAAATTAATCCTCTGCCAAAATGCCATTGTCCATTGATACATAACCAACAATCAACCAACTCCCTGAAGTTTCCATTTTGAAGACAAGTATCTAGAAATTATCTCTACAGTCCCACTTTTTTCCAAATTTTTAAGGCAATTAACCTCATTACCATAAAAACACCCTTATAGCCGAAAAGCCAAAATTAATCCTCTGCCAAAATGCCATTGTCCATTGATACATAACCAACAATCAACCAACTCTCTGAAGTTTCCATTTTGAGCACACACATCTGGAAATTATCTCTACTGTCCCAATTTTTTTTCCAAATTTTAAGGCAATTAACCTCATTGCCATAAATGCACCATTATAGCTGAAAAGCCAAAATTCTTCTTCTGCCAAAATGGCATTTTCCATTGATACGTAACCAGTAATCAACCAACACTCTCAAGTTGTCATTTTGAAGACAAATATCTGGAAATTATCTCTGCTGCCCCATTGTTTACCAACTTTTTAAGGCAATTAACCTCATTACCGTAAACACGCTCTAATAGCCAAAAAGCCAAAATTCTTCTTCTGTCAAAATGCCATTTTCCACTGATACGTAACCAACAACCAACCAACTCTCTCAAGTTTTCATTTTGAAGACAAATATCTGGAAATTATCTCTACTGTCCCAAATTTTTTCCAAATTTTTAAGGCAATTAACCTCATTACCATAAAAACACCATTATAGCCAAATTCATCTTCTGTCAAAATGCCATTTTCCACTGATACGTAACCAACAACCAACCAACTCTCTGAAATTTTCATTTTGAAGACAAATATCTGGAAATTATCTCTACTGTCCCACGTTTTTTCAAATTTTTAAGGCAATTAACCTCTTTACCATAAACACGCCCTTATAGCTAAAAACCCCAATGCATCTTCTGCCAAAATGCCATTTTCCATTGATACGTAACCAACACCCAACCAACTCCCGTTTCCATTTGGAAGCCGCGCATCTGGAACTGGGACCAGCGTGGCCGACGCCGATCGGCGAGGCCGCCGTTCCCGGCCCCGGGAATTCCGAGGGGACGCGGGGAAGGGGTGGGTGCCCCCCGGGGGGTGTGTCCCACCTCCACTCGGCCTGCAGGTGGAGGCGCTCGTACTTCCTGTGCACCTCGCCCACGGTCAGCCGCGGGTGCAGCCAGTGGATCTCGTTGGACTTGACGTGCTTGAGGCGCAGCCCGTAGCACTGGGAGAGGCGGATGTCCGGCCCGATCCGCCCGCTCGCCAGGATGGAGCGGATCACCTCCTGGAAAAAAGGGGGGAAAAACCGGGATGGGGCGAGGGCGGGGATCGGGGGTTTGGGTGGGAAAGGGGATGAAATGGTGACCCGTGAGCCAAGCTTTCCTTGGATGCTGCCAGGGATTCTCTGGGAATTCCAGCCCAGCCGGGAATTCCTTCCCAAGATCCCACCATCCCAAGCTCCCCTTTCCCACTGGAAGCCATTCCCTGGCTCCTGGCCCTCCAGCCCTTGCCCAAATCCCAGCTCTCCTGGAGCCTCTGGAAAAGGCTCCAAGGATTCCCTGGATGCTTCCCTGGTCCAGCTGCACATTCCCAGCTCTCCCAGCCTGGCATTGGATCCATCCCCATCCCGATTCCTCCTTGAGAAGGAATTTTGGGATCCAGGGGCTTCACTGGGAATCTCGGATCTCCCTTCCCTTTTCCATCCCCATAAAATTCCACAAAAATCCCTGGGGATGGATTCCGAATGCCCATGATCCCAGAATCCCAGAATGGTTTGGGATGGGATCCATGGACCTTCAATCCCACGATCCCGGGGTGATCCAAGCTTTCCTGGGACGCCGCCAGGGATTCTCTGGGAATTCCAGCCCAGCCGGGAATTCCTTCCCAAGATCCCACCATCCCAAGCTCCCCTTTCCCACTGGAAGCCATTCCCTGGCTCCTGGCCCTCCAGCCCTTGCCCAAATCCCAGCTCTCCTGGAGCCCCTCTGGAAAAGGCTCCAAGGATTCCCTGGATCCTTCCCTGATCCAGCTGCACATTCCCAGCTCTCCCAGCCTGGCATTGGATCCAGCCCCATCCCGATTCCTCCTGGAGAAGGAATTTCGGGATCCAGGGGCTTCACTGGGAATCTCGGATCTCCCTTCCCTTTTCCATCCCCATAAAATTCCACAAAAATCCCTGGGGATGGATTCCGAATGCCCATGATCCCAGAATCCCAGAATGGTTTGGGATGGGATCCATGGACCTTCAATCCCACGATCCCGGGGTGATCCAAGCTTTCCTGGGACGCCGCCAGGGATTCTCTGGGAATTCCAGCCCAGCCGGGAATTCCTTCCCAAGATCCCACCATCCCAAGCTCCCCTTTCCCACTGGAAGCCATTCCCTGGCTCCTGGCCCTCCAGCCCTTTCCCAAATCCCAGCTCTCCTGGAGCCCCTTTGGGATCAGGAAGCGGCTCCAAGCATTCCCTGGATCCTTGGGCGCTCTTCAAACACAGGGGAAACGCGGCTGGAAGGAGCCAGATCCACCCAATCCAGCCCCGAATTCCCATTCCCAGCCCCTAATTCCCAATCCAAGCCCCGAACTCCCACTCCCAGCTCCAAATTCCCATTCCCAGCTCCAAATTCTCATTTCCAGCCCCGAATTCCCATTCCCAGCCCCAAATTCCCAATCCAGCCACGAATTCCAATTCCCAGCCCCAAATTTCTGTTCCCAGCCCCAAATTCCCAATCCTAGCCCTGAATTTCCCATTCCCAGCTCCAAATTCCCATTTCCAGCCCCGAATTCCCAATCCCACCATCCTTGGGTGTTCCTCAACCACATGGGAAACGCGTCTGGAAGGAGCTGGATCCAACCAATCCATCCCTGAATTCCCAATCCCAGCCCCAAATTCCCATTCCCAGCCCCGAACTCCCAATCCCAGCCCCGATTTCCCATTCCCAGCCCCACATTCCCATTCCCAGCCCCGAATTCCCAATCCCAGCCCCGATTTCCCATTCCCAGCCCCACATTCCCATTCCCAGCCCCGAATTCCCATTTCCAGCCCCGAATTCCCAATCCCAGCCCCGAATTCCCAATCCAGCCCCGAATTCCCATTCCCAGCCCCAAATTCCCATTCCCAGCTCCAAATTCTCATTTTCAGCCCCGAATTCCCAATCCCAGCCCTGAACTCCCAATCCCAGCCCCGAATTCCCATTCCCAGCCCCAAATTCTCATTTTCAGCCCCGAATTCCCAATCCCAGCCCCAAATTCCCATTCCCAGCTCCAAGTTCTCATTTTCAGCCCCGAATTCCCATTCCCAGCCCCAAATTCCCAATCCTGGCCCTGAATTTCCAATCCTGGCCCTGAACTCCCATTTCCAGCCCCAAATTCCCATTCCCAGCCCTGAATTCCCATTCCCAGCCCCAAATTCCCAATCCCAGCCCCGAACTCCCAATCCCAGCCCCGAATTCCCATTCCCAGCCCCGAATTCCCATTCCGAGTTCCAAATTCCCAGTCCCAGCCTCAAATTCCCAATCCCAGCCCCGAACTCCCATTCCCAGCCCCGAACGAATTCCCGACCCCTTTCCCACCTACCCGGATCTCGGTGGCCATGGAGCACTTGACCAGCTTGAAGTTCTGGCCCAGGTTGAAGCTGTTGCTGTAGAAGCAAACCTTGAGGATCTGCGTCTCCTCGGGGTCCCAGTCGTCCCGGGGATCCCGATCCCGCTGATCCCGATCCGTCTCCGGTGTTCCCATGGCCTCCAGGGTCCCGGAGAGGCTGCGGCAGGAGCTGCTGCGGGGCCGGGCCAGGGGCTCGGGAACGGCGCTCATCCTCGGGACAGCCGGGGCGTTAGGAGAGGAGCATCCCTTCCCTGCGGGAATGGCGCACCCGCGGGGTCGGGGGGAACGGGAAGGGGAAGGGAAAGGGGGATGGGAAAGGGGGAAAGGGGAAAAAGGGGGAAAGGGGGAAAGGGGGAAAAAGGGAAAAGGGGGAAAACGGGGAAAGGGGGAAAAAGGGAAAGGGGGAAAGGGGGAAAAAGGGGAAAGGGGAAAAGGGGAAAAGGGAAAAGGGGAAAAGTGAAAAGGGGAAAGGGAAATGGGAAAGAGACAAAGGGAAAAAGGGAAAAGGAGGAAAAGGGGGAAAAGGGAAAGGGAAAGGGAAAAGGGAAATGGGGAAAGGGGGAAAGGGGGAAAGGGGGAAAAGGGGAAAAAAGGGAAAAAGGGAAAAAAGGGAAAAAGGGAAAGGGACAAAGGGAAAAAGGGAAAGGGGAAAAGGGGAAATGGGGAAAGGGGAAAAAGGGGAAATGGGGAAAGGGGGAAAAGGGAAAGGGAAATGGGAAAGGGAAAAGGGGAAAGGGACAAAGGGGAAATGGGGAAAAGGGAAAAGGGGGAAAGGGGAAAAGGATGGAAAGGGTGGAAGGGGAAAGGGAAAAGAGGGAAGGGAAAGGGGAAAAAGGGGAAAGGGAAAGGGGGAAAGGGGGAAAAGAGGGAAAAATGGGGAGAAGGGGGAAACGGGAAATGGGAAAAGGGGGAAAAGGGGGAAAAGGGGGGAAAGGGGAAAATGGGGAAAGGGTGGAAAGGGAAAAGAGGGAAGGGGAAAGGGGAAAAAAGGGAAAGGGAAAAGGGAAATGGGGAAAGGGGGAAAGGGGAAAAGGGGAAAAGTGAAATGGGGAAAAGGAAAAAGGGCAGAAGTGAAGGGGGAAAGGAGAAAAGTGAAATGGAGAAAAAGGGAAATTGGGAAAAGGGGGGGAAAGGGAAAAGGGGGAAGAGAAAAGGGGGAAAGGGGAAAGGGGAAAGGGGAAAGGAGGGAAAAGGGAAAAGGGGAAGTGGGAAAAGTGAAAAGGGAGAAAGGGAAAAGGGGAAAAAGGGTGAAAAGAGAAAAATGGGAAAAGGGGGGGAAAGGGAAAAGGGGAAAGGGGAAAAAGGGAAATGGGGAAAAAGGCTCCTCAGGGACATCTCCATGTCCCTGTCACCTCCAGAGCGACATCTCCATGTCCCAAAGACATCTTTAGGGACACTCCCATGTCCCTGTCACCTCCAGAGCCATCTTCATGTCCCCAACACCTCTTTAGGGACACCTCCGTGTCCCTGTCACCTCCAGAGCCATCTCTGTCCCCAACACCTCCACATCAACTCCTTCATGTCCCTGTCACCTTCAGAATGACATCACCCGGTCCCCAATACATCCTAAGGGACACCCCCATGTCCCTGTCACCTCCAGAGTGACATCTCCCTGTCCCCAACACATCCTTGGGGTCACCTCCATGTCTCTGTCACCTTCAGAATGACATCACCCGGTCCCCAATACATCCTAAGGGACACCTCCATGTCCCTGTCACCTCCGGAGCCATCCCTCTGTCCCCAGCACCTCTTTAGGGACATCTCCATGTCCTTGTCACCTCCAAACCAACATCTCCATGTCCCTGTCACCTCCAGAGCCATTGCCATGTCCCCAACACCTCTTTAGGGACATCTCCATGTCCTTGTCACCTCCAGAGCTCTCTCTTTGTCCTTGTCACCTGCACGGCAAAATCTGTGTCCCCAACATCACCCGCAGAGCAGCACCCCCACAGTGACACCTCCCTGTCCCTGTCACCCCCACAGTGCCACCTCCCTGTCATTGTCACCCCCACAGTGACACCTCCCTGTCCCTGTCACCCCCACAGTGCCACCTCCCTGTCCCTGTCACCCCCAGAGTGCCACCTCCCTGTCATTGTCACCCCCACAGTGACACATCCCTGTCATTGTCACCCCCACAGTGCCACCTCCCTGTCATTGTCACCCCCACAGTGCCACCTCTGTGTCCCTGTCACCCCCACAGTGCCACCTCCCTGTCACTGTCACCCCCTCCGTGGTGACCCCACCCCCACCCGACCCAGCCCCATTTTCCCCTTTCATTTTCAGAGGCGACAAAACCCCAAAAAATCCCAAATCCGCCCAAAAACGTCGCCGCGCCCGGAGGGGACACAGCCCAACCCCCCCATTCCCAAAAAAAAACCGGGATGGGGATCGGGATGATCCCGAAATCCGGGATCCAACAGGATCCCAAATCCTGAGATTGCCGAGGATTTGGGAATTCCAGGAGGGATTTGGGAGCCCCAGATTTGGGATTTGGGAGCCCCGGGATGGATTTGGGAGACCTGAAAGGGATTTGGGAGTTTTGGGTGGGATTTGGGAACACCAGGATTGGATTTGGGAATTCCAGGAGGGATTTGGGAGATCCAGGAGGGATTTGGGAGCCCTGAATGGGATTTGGGAGCACCAGATTTGGGATTTGGGAATTCCAGGAAGGATTTGGGAGCTTTGGGTGGGATTTGGAAGCCCCAGATTTGGGATTTGGGAGCCCCAGGATGGATTTTGGGAGATCCAGGAGGGATTTGGGAGGTCCAGGAGGGATTTGGGAGCCGCAGATTTGGGATGTGGGAGCTTTGGGTGGGATTTGGGAATTCCAGAAGGGATTTTGGAGCCCCAGATTTGGGAGCCCTGAATGGGATTTGCGAGCTCCAGATTTGAGATTTGGCAATTCCAGGAAGGATTTGGGAGCTCCAGGTGGGATTTGGGAATTCCAGGAGGGATTTGGGAGCTCCAGGACTAGAATTTGGGAGCCCCAGATTTGGGATTTGGGAGCCCTGAAAGGGATTTGGGAGCCCCGGGTGGGATTTGAGAGCCCCGGGTGGGATTTGAGAGCCCCAGATTTGGGATTTGGGAATTCCAGGAAGGATTTGGGAAATCCAGGATGGATTTGGGAGCTTTGGGTGGGATTTGGGAGCCCTGAATGGGATTTGGGAATTCCAGGAAGGATTTGGGAGCCCCCGATTTGGCAGCCCTAGATTTGGGATTAGGCAGCCCCAGATGGGATTTCGGAGCTCCGGGATGGATCTGGGAGCCCCGGGTGGGATTTGGGAGCCCCGAAAGGGATTTGGGAGCTTTGGGTGGAATTTGGGAACACCAGGATTGGATTTGGGAGCCCCAGATTTGGGAGCTCCAGATTTGGGATTTGGGAGCCCCAGATTTGGGATCCCTGAATGGGATTTGGGAATTCTAGGAGGAATTTGGGACCCCCAGATCTGGGATTTGGGAGCCCCGGGATGGATTTAGTGACATGGCCGTGTCCCCAACACCTTCACACTGACACCTCCGTGTCCCTGTCACCTCCAGAGCCATCCCTGGGTCCCCAACACCTCCGTATCCCTGTCACTTCCACAGTGACATGGCCGTGTCCCCAACACATCCTTGGGGTCATCTCCATGTCTCTGTCACCTTCAGAATGACATCACCCGGTCCCCAATACATCCTAAGGGTCACCTCCATGTCCCTGTCACCTCCGGAGTGACATGGCCGTGTCCCCAACACATTTTTAGGGACATCTCCATGTCCCTGTCACTTCCAGAGTGACATCTCCCTGTCCCCAACACATCCTTAGGGTCACCTCCATGTCCCTGTCACCTCCGGAGTGACATCTCCCTGTCCCCAACACCTTCACACTGACCCCTCCGTGTCCCTGTCACCTCCAGAGCCATCTCTGTCCCCAACACCTCCTCAGGGACACCTCCATGTCCCTGTCACTTCCAGAGCCATCCCTGTGTCCCCAACACCTCCACATCGACCCCTTCATGTCCCTGTCACCTCTAGAGTGACATCTCCCTGTCCCCAACACCTCCTCAGGGACATCTCCATGTCCTTGTCACCTCCAGAGCTCTCTCTTTGTCCTTGTCACCTGCACACCAAAATCTGTGTCCCAAACATCACCTGCAGAGCAACACCTGTGTCCTTGTCACCTCCAGAGTGTCACCTCCATGTCCCCAACACCTCTACATTGACCCCTCCATGTCCTTGTCACCTCCAGAGTGACATCTCCATGTCCCCAACGCCTCTTTAGGGACACCTCCGTGTCCCTGTCACCTCCAGAGCCATCCCTGTGTCCCCAACACCTCCTCAGGGACATCTCCATGTCCCTGTCACCTCCAGAGCGACATCTCCATGTCCCAAAGACATCTTTAGGGACACTCCCATGTCCCTGTCACCTCCAGAGCCATCTTCATGTCCCCAACACCTCTTTAGGGACACCTCCGTGTCCCTGTCACCTCCAGAGCCATCTCTGTCCCCAACACCTCCACATCAACTCCTTCATGTCCCTGTCACCTTCAGAATGACATCACCCGGTCCCCAATACATCCTAAGGGACACCCCCATGTCCCTGTCACCTCCAGAGTGACATCTCCCTGTCCCCAACACCTCCTCAGGGACACCTCCATGTCCCTGTCACCTCCAGAGCTCTCTCTTTGTCCTTGTCACCTGCACGGCAAAACCTGCGTCCCCAACATCACCTGCAGAGCAGCACCTGTGTCCTTGTCACCTCCAGAACCACTCTGTCACCTGCAGAACAACAACTCCATTTCCTTGTCACCACCACAGTGCCACCTCCAGGTCCCTGTCACCTCCACAGCAACATCTCCATGTCCCCGTCACCTCCAGAGTGACACCGCCCTGTCCCTGTCACCTTCACGGTGACACATCCATGTTCCTGTCACCCCAAAATCAACACCCCCTTGTCCCTGTCACCTCCAGAGTGACAACTCCGTGTCCCTGCCACCTCCACGGTGACACCTCCCTGTCCCTGTCACCTCCACAGTGACACTTCCACGTCCCTGTCACCTGAACGGTGACACCTCCATGTCCCTGTCCCTTTCCCAAGTGACACATCCATGTTCCTGTCACCTCCACAGTGACACCTCCCTGTCCTTGTCACCTCCACAGTGACATCTCTGTCTCCATGTCACCTCCGAAGTGTCACCTCCCAGTCCCTGTCACCTCCGAAGTGTCACCTCCCTGTCCCTGTCACCTCCACCGTGACACCTCCCTGTCACCACCACAGCGCCACCTCCCTGGCCCTGTCACCCCCACAGTGCCACCTCTGTGTCCCTGTCACCCCCACAGTGCCACCTCCATGTCCCTGTCACTCCCACAGTGACAGCTCCCTGTCATTGTCACCCCCACAGTGCCACCTCCCTGTCCCTGTCACCCCCACAGTGACACCTCCCTGTCATTGTCACCCCCACAGTGCCACCTCTGTGTCCCTGTCACTCCCACAGTGCCACCTCCCTGTCATTGTCACGCCCACGGTGACACCTCCCTGTCATTGTCACCCCCACAGTGACACCTCCCTGTCATTGTCACCCTCTCCGTGGTGACCCCACCCCCACCCGACCCAGCCCCATTTTCCCCTTTCATTTTCAGAGGCGACAAAACCCCAAAAAATCCCAAATCCGCCCAAAAACGTCGCCGCGCCCGGAGGGGACACAGCCCAACCCCCCCATTCCCAAAAAAAA
>NW_024502691.1:0-595 GCF_017590055.1 Onychostruthus taczanowskii | reverse complement strand
GGGGCGGGGCATGCAAATGAGTGTGAATATGCAAATGAGCGGGTGGGGCATGAGTTGTGGGCGGGGCTTGGGATCCACCCATTTTTAGGCTCCATTTTGGGCATTTTTTTCCGGATTTTTTTCATTTTTTGGGCCTTTTTTCTTCTCATCTCCCCATTTTTTCAATTTTTGGGGTCCCCTTTTCAATTTTTGGGTCTCTTTTCCTTTTTTTTCCTCTTTAAATCCCTTTTTTCCCCCTTTTTTTTTTGTATTTTCCCTCAATTTTTTCTAATTTTTTTCCACAATTTTCCGAATTTTTTTCCCCAATTTTCTCTACTTCAAATTTTTTGAGGTCCCTCACCAATTTTTGGATTTTCTTTCCTTTTTCCCTCTTTAAATCCTTTTTTTCACCTTTTTTCCCCCAAATTTCCCCCATTTTTCCTCTATTTTTTCCATATTTTCCCCATTTTCCCAAAAATTTTTCCCAAATTTTCACTATCCCCCATTTTTTGGGGTGCTCTTTCCATTTTTAGGGTCTTCTTTCACTTTATTCCTCTTTAAATCTCTTTTATTTCATTTTTTCCCAAGCTTTTCCCCATTTTTTCCTAATTTTTCC
>NW_024502690.1:0-595 GCF_017590055.1 Onychostruthus taczanowskii | reverse complement strand
CTCCCAAATCCCCCCCAAAATCCTCCCCAAATCCACCCCAATTCCTCTCAAATCCCCTCATATCCTCCCCAGATCCTCCCAAATCCCCTCCAAATCCCCCAAATCCTCCCCAAAATGCCCCCAAATCCTCCCCAAATCCTCCCTAAATCCCCCAAATCCCCACCAAATCCCCCAAATCCCCCAAATTCTCCCCAAATCCCCCAAATCCGCTCTCACCTTGCGGAACCGAACCTTGAGGTTGCTCTGGCCCAGCTGGGAGTCGTGGGCAAAGGCCTCATACAGGAGCAGCTCCTGCTCCACGTGCACCTGGAACCCCAAAAACCGTCAGGGGACCCCAAAAATCCACCTGGGAATCCCAAAATCCACCTGGGAATCCCAAAATCCACCTGGGAACCCTAAAAACCTAACCCAGGAACCCCAAAAATCCATCCCAGGACTCCCAGGAACCCCAAACCCCTCGTACAGGAGCAGCTCCTGCTCCACGTGCACCTGGAACCCCAAAAACCGTCAGGGGACCCCAAAAACACACCTGGGAAACCCAAATTCCACCTGGGAAACCCCAAAAACACACCTGGGAAACCCCAAAATCCACCTG
>NW_024502689.1:0-595 GCF_017590055.1 Onychostruthus taczanowskii | reverse complement strand
TTGATGATGACGTTGTTGACAATGATGTTGTTGACATCGTTGACGTTGACGTTGTTGACGATGACGTTGTTATTGACGATGATGTTGTTGACATTGTTTTTGTTGATGATGACGCTGACATTGCTGTTGACATTGATGGTGTTAATGACGTTGCTGTTGTTATTGCTGACGACGTTCACTGTGTTGTTGACGTTGTTGCTGACGTTGTTGCTGCTGTTGGCATTGATGATGTTAATGACGTTGCTGTTGTTGTTGACGTTGTTGTTGACGTTGCTGCTGTTGACATTGATGATGTTAATGGCGTTGCTGTTGTTGTTGACGACGTTCACTGTGTTGTTGACATTGTTGACGATGTTGTTGTTGCTGACGTTGTTGCTGACGTCGTTGCTGACGTTGTTGCTGACGTCGTTGCTGACGTTGTTGCTGACGTTGTTGACGTTGTTGTTGACGTTGTTGACGTTGTTGTTGACGTTGTTGACGTCGTTGCTGACGTTGCTGACGTCGTCGCTGCCGTTGTTGCTGCCGCGGTTGCTGACGCTGTCGCTGCCGTTGCGCTGTCCCCAGGCGCTGTGCGAGCTGCGCGGGTGCTGCTGGA
>NW_024502688.1:0-595 GCF_017590055.1 Onychostruthus taczanowskii | reverse complement strand
CCGATGTCCCCAATGTCCGTCTGTCCCTGATGTCCCCGTGTCCATCTGTCCCTGTCCCCGATGTCCGTCTGTCCCCAACGTCCCCGATGTCCCCCTGTCCTTGTCCCCGTGTCCGTCTGTCCCCAATGTCCCTGTGTCCGTCTGTCCCCAATGTCCGTCTGTCCCCAATGTCCCCCGTGTCCGTCTGTCCCCAATGTCCCCGTGTCCGTCTGTCCCTGATGTCCCCCATGTCCGTCTGTCCCCGTGTCCGTCTGTCCCTGTCCCCGTTGTCCGTCTGTCCCCGTGTCCGTCTGTCCCCGATGTCCGTCTGTCCCCAATGTCCCCGTGTCCGTCTGTCCCCGTGTCCGTCTGTCCCCAATGTCCCCGTGTCCGTCTGTCCCTGTCCCCCATGTCCGTCTGTCCCCGTGTCCGTCTGTCCCTGTCCCCCTGTGACCCCTGACCTTGTGCCGTCCCCTGTCCCCTCTGTCCCCCCGCAATGTCCCCGTGTCCGTCTGTCCCCGTGTCCGTCTGTCCCTGTCCCCCTGTGACCCCTGACCTTGTGCCGTCCCCTGTCCCCTCTGTCCCCCCGCAATGTCCCCGTGTCCGTCTGTCCCCG
>NW_024502687.1:0-595 GCF_017590055.1 Onychostruthus taczanowskii | reverse complement strand
TTCTTGTGGACAAATATTACCATTTTTTACTCCAAATCTTAAAATTCTTCTAAAATATCTTTCTTTATTGTTCAAGCCCTTCTGAGTTGTTTTTCGCAGTCTGGATTTTTTCTTCTGTCTGAGTGCTCGTCTCTCTGCTCCTGGAATCTGTGTACTCTGGTCCTTGCGTCTGAAATGGTTTTACGTGCTGCGCCGACACCCACTTTGGATCGCTTTGATGACGTCACGAACTCGATCGGCTCCTCAGCCGTGTTGACTGAGTGCAGCAGTTTGAATGTTGGGACTGCGATTGTGTGAGTTTCGACTGAACTAACAATGAAGGCTGAATACATGAACGTCTCTCTGAGGCTGGAGAAGGGGTGGAGCCTCGGGATGTGGAGCTCCGAGAACGCCCCCTCTTCGCTCGGGATGTCACAGGGGTCCGGGTACGTTCCCGACCGCGTTTCGCCCACGATTTTCGTGCATGCGTGCTTTCTGGGATGCTTCCCGTGTCCCCTGAGCTTCCACCACTGTCTCCCTTCCGCTCTACGCTTGATGTCTCCTCCCCGATGTTTCTTCCTGACTTTCCTTCTTCCTCCTCTGACGCTGTATTCAC
>NW_024502686.1:0-595 GCF_017590055.1 Onychostruthus taczanowskii | reverse complement strand
TTACTGGAACTGAGCCAGAGTGAGGACCCCAGACAACGAGCCAGAGTTGCCTTCCTAGGCACGCCCGTGAGGACGGAAGCCCCAGTTCTGCTGCCAAGCAAAACTGTCTCTCTCCTCCTCTGCGTCGCCGAAGGGAGCAGCGGCGGTGTGCGCGACCCCTCGGGCCCCCCACCCAGAGCTGATCACTTAATAAAGGCATCCAAAAGGAGCAGGTCTCCTTGCCCTTTTTATTTCATTCAAGGGATGCAGGAAAGAGGAACACATCCATGGTCAGTTCCGGATTAGCAAGGGTACGAGGAGAGCCCCCTGCCAGGGCCATCCCGGCTGAATCTTGCCATGGCCAAAAGGGAGCAGTGACCAAGGGGATCAACCCAAAGCTGCTGGCCACGAATCCGCCCATGTGGCCCTGAAAACTCTGTGTGCTCTACCCAGGCCAGCCTTCATCTGCACAGGCAGCAGAATCTCTGCAGCTCCCCCCGCCAGTCCCCTGCTGTCAGCCTGCTGCCCTCACTCACCACTGTAGATCAGCTGGAGCTCTTGCTGCTGCCCCCTCAAGCTCTGCCCAGCGATCCCTGCGAACACAGAGCCCGTCACG
>NW_024502685.1:0-590 GCF_017590055.1 Onychostruthus taczanowskii | reverse complement strand
AGGAGAAAGGAACATGATCTGAAAAAGTCTCACCCTTGACAATTTGTAGTTACGCTACTTATTTTTAAATTTCATTCCAATTTTTATTATTTGTGAATTATTCTTCTATCTTAACTTTGATGAAGTGTTTTCCCAGGCAAGCCTCAAATTCCTGGCTATATATGATTTGAACATAGAGAACTTGAAAGCATTTTTAGAGACAGGTTCATAATTTTTTGACACAACAAAAATAATAACTTACAGAACCTTTTCAGTGCAAACATTTTTAAACAATTTTAACTATTTTTAAACAATTTTAACTAGTGTAAACCTAGAAAACACAGTCTCTGCTTCCAGCTGTTGCTCAGCTGTTTTTGTGTTCATTTTGTGGCATCTTCTGCTGCTCTTGGATCAGCTGTACCTGTGGTTTGACATTCTTTGCAGGGATCCATCAAAGACCTGCATTTGTAGAAATGCATGCAAACCCCCTTCTCCATGTCATAAGAGGATGGGGTCCTGAAATCTATCCTGTCTCTGGATCATTTATGAAGACTGGTGGCCTTTCCTTGAGCTTTGCTTGACTAGTATTGCTGAAATGTCTGAAAATTGGT
>NW_024502684.1:0-596 GCF_017590055.1 Onychostruthus taczanowskii | reverse complement strand
CTGCTGTTTTGGGAAAAATTCCCGCCGTTTTTGGAAAAATTCCCGCTGTTTTGGGAAAAATTCACGGCGTTTATGGGAAAAATTCCCGCCGTTTTGGGCTGAATTCCCGCTGTTTTGGGAAAAAATCCCGCCATCCCGGGCTGAATTCCCGCCGTTTTGGGAAAAATTCACGCCGTTTTGGGCAAAATTCCCGGGATTTTGGGGCTGAATTCCTGGGATTTCTGGCAAAATTCCCAGGATTTTGGGGCTGAATTCCTGGGATTTCTGGCAAAATTCCCAGGATTTTGGGGCTGAATTCCTGGGATTTCTGGCAAAATTCCCAGGATTTTGGGGCTGAATTCCTGGGATTTCTGGCAAAATTCCCAGGATTTTGGGGCTGAATTCCTGGGATTTCTGGCAAAATTCCCAGGATTTTGGGGCTGAATTCCTGGGATTTCTGGCAAAATTCCCAGGATTTTGGGGCTGAATTCCTGGGATTTCTGGCAAAATTCCCAGGATTTTGGGGCTGATTTTGTGGGAGTTTGGGTCAAATTCCTGGGATTTTTGGGCAAAATTCCCGGGATTTTGGTGCTGAATTCCTGGGATTTCTGGCAAAA
>NW_024502683.1:0-596 GCF_017590055.1 Onychostruthus taczanowskii | reverse complement strand
AGGGGGGGGGGGGGGAAAAAAAAATTCACATTTTTATCCCAAAATTCCATCCTGAATTTCCTTTTTCCAGCTTTTTCCACAGGGCGGGGGTGGGGGGGGGAAAAAAAGCGGATTTTAGGGAATTCAAATCCCAAAATTCCGAATTTTCCAGCGTTTCGTGAGGCAGGAGGGGCCAGGGCTGGTTTTGGGGTTTAATTACTGTTTTTATCCCAAAGTTCACCTGTGGAGGTGCCCCCGGGGGTGGCACTGGCAGTGTCCCCGGGGGTGGCACTCTGGGTGACACTCTGGGTGACACTCTGGGTGCACAGCAGGAACTGGGTGACACTGGGGCCGCATTTGGGGTTCAATTCCTGTTTTTATCCCAAAATTCACCTGTGGAGGTGCCCCCGGGGGTGTCCCTGGTGCTGTCCCCGGGGGTGGCACTGGGGGTGGCACTCTGGGTGACGCTCTGGGCGCACAGCAGGAACTGGCTGGCCTGGGGGCCGCATTTGGGCATTCAAATCCCGTTTTTATCCCAAAATTCACCTGTGGAGGTGCCCCTGGCGCTGTCCCCAGGGGTGCCCCTGGGGGTGTCCCCAGGGGTGGCACTCTGGGTG
>NW_024502682.1:0-596 GCF_017590055.1 Onychostruthus taczanowskii | reverse complement strand
GTGCTCAGTTGGGTAGATGATGAATTGTTCAACCATTTTTTTGGTCAGTTGATCAATTGGTCAATCATTGTTTGGTCAGTTGGTCAGCTGGTCAGTTGGTCAGTTGGGTGGTTGGATGAAGAGTTGAGTCGTTGAGTGCTCAGTTGGGTAGACGATGAATTGGTCAACCATTTTTTGGTCAGTTGATCAATTGGTCAATCATTGTTTGGCCAGTTGGTCAATTGGTCATTTGGTCAGTTGGTCAATTGGTCAGTTGGTCATTCGGCCACTCCCCCCGCAGCGACCCCAACCAGCCAGTCCCCCAGGACACCAAGTTCATCCACACCAAACCCAACCGCTTCGAGGAGGTCGTGTGGGTGGGTGATCGTTTGGGTGGTCAGTTGGGTGGTTGAGTGGTCAGTTGGGTAGTCAGTTGAGTGGTCAGTTGAGTGGTTTAGTGATCAGTTGAGTGGTCAGTTGGGCGATCAGTTGAGTGGTTTGAGTGGTCAGTTGAGTGGTCAGTTGGTCAGTTGAGTGGTCAATTGGGCGATCAGTTGAGTGGTTGGATGAAGAGTTGAGTGGTTGAGCGGTCAGTTGGGTAGATGATGAATTGGTCA
>NW_024502681.1:6027-16683 GCF_017590055.1 Onychostruthus taczanowskii | reverse complement strand
AAATTCACCCCAAAATTCACCCCAAAGGCCTCGAGTTCATCCCAAATTCACCCAAAATTCAGCCCAAAATCCTCAAATTTATACAAAATTTTCAAAATTTACCCAAAATCCACCCAAAAATCCTCAAATTCATCCCAAATTTTCAAAATTTACCCAAAATTCACCCAAAAATCCTCAAATTTATCCCAAATTTTCAAAATTTACCCAAAATTCACCCAAAAATCCTCAAATTCATCCCAAATTTCCCCCAAAATTCACCCCAAAATTCTCAAATTCATCCCAAATTTACCCCAAAATTCAGCCCCAAATCCTCACATTTGTCCAAAATTTTCAAAATTCACCCCAAAATTCAGCCCAATATCCTCAAATTTACCCTGAAAATCCCCAAAATTTACCTAAAAATCCCAAAATTTCACCCCAAAATCCCTGAATCGATCCAAAAATCCCCCAAATTTACCCCAAAATTCAAAAAAAATCCAATTTCATCCCAAAAATTCCTCACATTTTCCCCAAAATTCCCCCCAAAATCCCCAAATCCCCCCACAATTCCCAATTTTGCCCCAAATGTTCCGAATTTGTGAATAAAGATCGGCGAGGAGGAGGCGGCTCCAACCGGGATCGGACTGGGAGGGAACTGGGACATACTGGGATCAAACTGGGAGGGACTGGGAACGAACTGGGAGCACTGGGAGGGTCCCTGAGGGGTTACTGGGAGCACTGGGAGTTACTGGGAGTTACTGGGAGCACTGGGAGGGAACTGGGAACACTGGGAGGGACTGGGAGATACTGGGAGCACTGGGAGAGCCCTTGAAGGGGGACTGGGAGTTACTGGGAGGGAACTGGGAACGAACTGGGAGCACTGGGAGCACTGGGAGGGTAATGGGGATTACTGGGAGGGACTGGGAGGGAACTGGGAGCACTGGGAGGGTCCCTGAGGGGATACTGGGAGCACTGGGAGGGAACTGGGAGTTACTGGGAGGGCACTGGTGGGTAACTGGCACTTACTGGGAGGGACTGGGAGCGCCCTTGAATGGTTACTGGGAGGGTCCCTGAGGGATTACTGGGAGGGACTGGGAGGGAACTGGGAGTTACTGGAAGCACTGGGAGAGCCCCTGAGGGGTTACTGGGAGCACTGGGAGGGACTGGGAACGAACTGGGAGCACTGGGAGGGTCCCTGAGGGGTTACTGGGAGGGCCTGGGAGTACTGGGAGGGAACTGGGAGCACTGGGAGGGTCCCTGAGGGGTTACTGGGAGGGCCTGGGAGTACTGGGAGGGAACTGGGAGCACTGGGAGGGTCCCTGAGGGGTTACTGGGAGGGCCTGGGAGTACTGGGAGGGAACTGGGAGCACTGGGAGGGTCCCTGAGGGGTTACTGGGAGGGCCTGGGAGTACTGGGAGGGAACTGGGAGCACTGGGAGGGTCCCTGAGGGGTTACTGGGAGGGCCTGGGAGTACTGGGAGGGAACTGGGAGCACTGGGAGGGTCCCTGAGGGGTTACTGGGAGGGCCTGGGAGTACTGGGAGGGAACTGGGAGCACTGGGAGGGTCCCTGAGGGGTTACTGGGAGGGCCTGGGAGTACTGGGAGGGAACTGGGAGCACTGGGAGGGTCCCTGAGGGGTTACTGGGAGGGCCTGGGAGTACTGGGAGGGAACTGGGAGCACTGGGAGGGTCCCTGAGGGGTTACTGGGAGGGCCTGGGAGTACTGGGAGGGAACTGGGAGCACTGGGAGGGTCCCTGAGGGGTTACTGGCAGCCCTGGGAGTTACTGGGAGTGAACTGGGAGTTACTGGGAGCGCTCCCAGCCGCCAGGAGGCGCTGTCCCCGCCGCAGGGGCTGCCGGGAGTTGCAGTCCCGGAACCACATCCGGGTATGACGTCACCGCCTCGCCCACTCCCGCTCCTCATTGGCCACAACGCGGCGCAGCCCTCACTCCTGATTGGCCGCTCCTTTCCGCGCGCTGATTGGATCAACCCCGCGCTGCGGGCGGGGCGCGCGACCTGATTGGTCAGCGCTGAGCGCGCCGAGCGCTGATTGGTTCAGGCGCGAACACGGAAGTGCCGCGGGCAGAGCGTCGGGGCAACGGCGGCGGTGAGGGGGGAAATCCCCCGAACTGCCCAAAAAACCAAAAAATCCCAAAAATAATCCCCCGAATTGCCCAAAAAACCAAAAAATCCCAAAAATAATCCCCCGAACTTCCCAAAAAACCAAAAAATCCCAAAAATAATCCCCCGAAATTCCCAAAAAACCCAAAAATCCCCAAAAACATCCCCCGAACTGCCCAAATCCTAAAAATCCCCAAAAACATCCCCCGAACTTCCCAAAAAACCAAAAATTCCCCCAAAAACATGCCCCGAACTGCCCAAAAAACCAAAAATCCCCAAAAACATCCCCCGAACTTCCCAAATCCTAAAAATCCCCCAAATTTCCCCAAAATTCAAATAAAATCCGCCAAAATTCCCCAAAATTTCCAAAAAATTTTAAAAAATCCCCCAAATTCCTCCAAATTTCCCCCAAAACTCCCCTAAAATCCCAAAAATTCCTCGGAAATTTTCCATAAAATCCTCCAGATTTCTCCAAATTCCCCAAAATCTCCCAAATTTCCCCCAAAATCCACAAAAATTCCCCAAAATCCCCCGGAATTCCCAAAATTTCCCCAAACATCCCCCAAAATTCTAAAAATTCCCCAAATTTCCCCCAAAATTCACAAAAATTCCTCCAAATTTCCCTAAAATTCCTCCAAAATCCCTCAAAATTTCACTAAAATGCCCCAAAATGCCCCTTAAAATCAAAAAACATTCCCAAAAATCCCCCAAAATTCTCCAAAAATCCTTCCAAATTTCCCATCAATCCCCAAATTCCCCCAAAATTTCCCCAAATTCCCCCAAAATTTCTCCTAAATGCCCCTAAAATCCCCTGAAAATTCCTCCAAAATTCCACCAAGTTCCCCTAAATTCTGCCAAATTCCCCCAAATTCCTTCAATTTCCCAAAAATCCCCAAAATGCCCCAAATTCCCACAAATTTTCCCAAAATCCCCCAGAATTTCCCTAAAATTTCCCAAACTGCCCCAAATTCCCCCAAAATTCCACCAGAATTCTCCCCAAACCCCCCAAGACTCCCCAAAATTCCCAACATTTCCCCAAAATCTTCAAAAAAACCAGACAAAATTCCCCCCGAATCGCCCAAAAATCCCCAGAATTCCCCCAAATTTCCCCCAAATTCCCCAAAATTGGGGCTGGGGGAGTTTGGGGGAATTTTTTTTGTTTGTTTTTGGGGGGAATTTTCGGGGTTTTTTGGGGAGATTTTGGAAAATTTTGGGGAACTCTGGGGGGATTTTGGGATGATTTTGGGATTTTTTGGGGATGATTTTGAGGGAATTTTTTGGGAGTTTTTGGGATGATTTTTGGCGGGTTTTGGGATGATTTTGGGGGGATTTTGTGTTGATTTTTGGGTGTTTTTCGGTCATTTTTGGGATTTTTTTGGTGGCTTTTGAGGAATTTTTGGGATGATTTTGGAGGAAGTTTTAGGGAGTTTTTTGGGAGATATTTGGGATGTTTTGGAATTTTTTGGGGTGTTTTTTGGGTGTTTTTGGGCTGATTTTGGGATGATTTGGGGATTTTTTTGGGTGTTTCTGGGAAGATTTTGGGATATTTTTAGGCTGGTTTTGGGACGATTTTTTGGGTGTTTTTGGGATGATTTTGGGGGTGGTTTGGGGAGGTTTTTTGGGTTTTTTTCACGACAATTTTTGGGATTATTTTTAGGGAGTTTTCAGGTGGTTTTCGGGGGATTTTTGGGGATTTTTTGTGTGGTTTTGGGGCAGTTTTTAGGGTGGTTTTAGGATGATTCTTTGGGTGTTTTGGGGATGATTTTCAGGTGATTTTTAGGGAATTTTCGGGTGGTTTTTGGGTGTTTTTGGGGAGTTTTTGGGTGGTTTTTGGGCATTTTCTGGGTGTTCTTTGGGGTCTTCATGGGACGATTTTGGGGTGATCTTTCAGGAGTTTCCGGGTGTTTTTTGGGGGGTTTTTTGTGGGTTTTTTGGGAGTTTTGGGGGATTTTTGGGATGGTTTTAGAGCAGTTTTTGGGCTGGTTTTGGGATGATTTTTTGGGAAATTTTGGGATGAATTTTTGGGTATTTTTCAGGTGTTTTTCGACTGGTTTTTGGTGGTTTTTTGGGTGCTTTTTGGGTGTTTTTGGCGTATTTTTGGGGATTTTTTGGGTGGTTTTGGGACAGTTTTTGGGCTGGTTTTGGGTGTTTTTCGGGTGTTTTTGGGATGATTTTGGGATGATTTTTTGGGAATTTTCAGGTGTTTTTTGGGAGTTTTCGGGTGGTATTTTTGTGGTTTTCGGGTGGTTTTTTTGTGTTTTTGTTGGTTTCCAGGTGTTTTTTTGAGTGGTTTTTTTTTGTGGTTTGGGTGGTTTTTTGGTGTTTTTTAAAAGGTTTTGGGTGGCTTTTGGGTGTTTTTTTTGTGTTTTCCGGATGGTTTTGGGTGTTTTCGGGTGTTTTTTGTTGTTTTGGGGGTATTTTGGGGGTAGTTTGGGGTGTTTTGGGGTGTTTTCAGGTGTTTTTGGGGTGTTTTGTTGTTTTCGGGTGTTTTTGTTGTTTTTGGGGTGGTTTTGGGGTGTTTTGAGTGGTTTTGAGTGTTTTTGTTGTTTTTGGGGTGTTTTCGGGTGTTTTTGGTGTTTTGCGGGTGTTTTTGGGGTGTTGTGGGTTGTTTTCTGGTGTTTTGGGTGTTTTTGGGGTGTTTTGGGGTGTTTCCGGGTGTTTTGGGGTGTTTTCAGGTGTTGTTTTTGGGGTGTTGTGGGTTGTTTTCGGGTGTTTGGGGTGTTTGAGGTGTTGCGCTGACTCCCCTCCCCCAGGCCCCCTCCGCCTCCTGGCCCTGGGGGGCGTGGCCGCCCTGGCCTGGCTGGCGGTGACGTCACTGCTGGGCCCGCCCCGCGCCCCGCCCCCCCTGCCTTCCGCCTGCTGAGCGGCGCCGCCAACGTGGTGGGACCGCGCATCTGCCTGGAGGGGCGCGAGTGAGCCTGGGGGCGGGGCTAAAGACAGGGGCGGGGCTAACGGGGTGGGACCGCGCATCTGCCTGGAGGGGCGAGAGTGAGCCTGGGGGCGGGGCTAATTTTTGGGCTCATTTCCCCAGTTTTGGGCTCATTTCCCCAGTTTTGGGCTCATTTCCCCAGTTTTGGCTCATTTCCCCATTTTTGGGCTCATTTCTCCATTTTTGGGCTCATTTCCCCAGTTTTGGGCTCATTTCCCCAGTTTTGGGCTCATTTCTCCTTTTTGGGCTCATTTCTCCATTTTTGGGTTCATTTCTCCAGTTTTGGGCTCATTTGCCCATTTTTGGGGTGATTTTTGCCCCATTTTTGAATTTATTTTCTCCTGACTTTGGGATTCTTTTAATTTTTGGATGATTTTCTCTCATTTTTGGCTCGATTTCCCCCATTTTTAGGTTTTTCCCCCTTCAATTTTTTGGATGTTTTCCCCTGATTTTTGTGCTGATTTCCCCTTAGTTTTTGGGTTGTTTCCTGTCATTTTTGGGGCTGATTTTTACTTCATTTTTGCATCGATTTCCCCCTATTTTTGGGTTTATTTCCCCCCATTTTTGGGCTGATTTTCCCCCATTTTTAGTTTATTTTCCTCCAATTTTTGGGGTGTTTTCCCCCCATTCTTTTGCTGATTTTCCCCATTTTTTGTTCTGATTTTTCCTAATTTTTGTGCTGATTTCTGTCCCATTTTTGTGTTGATTTCTCCCCAATTTTTGGCCTGATTTTCCATAATTTTTTGGTGATTTCCCCCCATTTTCGTGCTGATTTTCACCATTTTTGGGCTGATTTTCTCCCATTTTTGAGCTGATTTTCCCTGGGTTTTTTTGTGACTTTTGCTGCATTTTTGTGCTGATTTCCCCCCAACTTTTGTGCTGATTTTCCCCATTTTTTGGCCTCAATTTCCCCATTTTCATGCTGATTTTTCCCCATTTTTGGACTGATTTTCCCTGGGCTTTTTGGTGATTTTTGACCCATTTTTGTTCTGATTTTCCCCATTTTTGGACTGATTTTCCCTGGGCTTTTTGGTGATTTTTGACCCATTTTTGTTCTGATTTTCCCCATTTTTGGACTGATTTTCCCCATTTTTTGTGCTGATTTTTGCCCCATTTTTGGGCTGATTTTCCCTGGGGTTTTTTTGTGATTTTTGCCCCATGTTTTGGCCCTGCTTTCCCTGTTTTTGGGCTGATTTTCCCAGGGGTTTTTTGTGATTTTCGCCCCATTTTCGTGCTGGTTTTCCCCATTTTTGTGCCGATTTTCCCCATTTTCTGGCCCCGTTTCTGGGCTGACTGTGCCCGTTTGTGGCCCCCAGACGTGGAGGATCTGCTCCGCTTCCTGCGGCCGCTCCACGAGGGAACCTTGGTGCTCGTGGCCTCCTACGACGACCCGGCCACCAAGTGAGACCCCGGCCCGGGGGGCTTGGGGGGCTCTTGGAATTTTGGGGGATTTGGGGGCTTTAGGGACACCTGGGGGATAAGTGGGGGCGGTTCGGGGATTTGGGGGGTCCCAAAGTGACCCCAAACCCCCCAAATCCCCCCCAAATCCCCCCAGCACGTCCGGAACAGCCGCGGCTCCAACAAATACGAGGGGTGGCCGGAGGCGCTGGAGCTGGGGGGCTGCGTGCCCCGGAGACCCCCGGGGTGACCCCAAAACCACCGGGGGACCCCAAAACCCGGGGGACCCCAAAAACACCGGGGGGGGACCCAAAACATCCTGGGAGGACCCCAAAACCCCACCCAGGGGACCCCAAAAAATACCCGGCACCCCAAAACGCACAGAGACCCCCAAACCCTCAGGGACCCCAAAAACACCCGGGGGGACCCCAAAAAGCCCTTGGGGGACCCCAAAACCCGGGGGACCCCAAAAACACCCGGGGGGACCCCAAAAAGCCCTTGGGGGACCCCAAAACCCGGGGGACCCCAAAAACACCCGGGGGGACCCCAAAAAGCCCTTGGGGGACCCCAAAACCCGGGGGACCCCAAAAACACCCGGGGGGACCCCAAAAAGCCCTTGGGGGACCCCAAAACCCGGGGGACCCCAAAAACACCCGGGGGGACCCCAAAAAGACCCTGTGGGACCCCAAAACCCACACAGGGGCCCCAAAACTTCCCGGGGGGGACCCCAAAAGGCACAGAGACTCCAAACCCACAGGGACCCAAAAAACACCCGGGGGGACCCAAAAAACATCCTGGGGGGACCCCAAAAACATCCTGGGGACCCCAAAACCCACAGAAACCCCAAAAACACCCGGGGGGACCCCAAAACATCCTGGGGGACCCCAAAGTGTCCCCAAATAAAGCTCGGGGTGGTTCCAGAGCCTGGCAGAGTTCGGGGTCCTGCCCTGGGGGGGAGGGACCCCAAAAGGGGTGGCTGGGACCCCAAAAGTGCCAGGGGGGCTGGAAAATTTGGGGTGAAAATTTGGAAATTTGGGGGTAAAAATCTGGAAATGCTGGGGTAAAAATTTGGAAATTTTGGGATGAAACCCTGGAAATTTGAGGATAAAAGTTTGGACATTTTGAGTAAAAGTCTGGAAAATTTGGGGTGAAAATCTGGAAAATTTGGGGTGAAAATTTGGAAATTTGGGGGTAAAAATCTGGAAATGCTGGGGTAAAAATTTGGAAATTTTGGGATGAAACCCTGGAAATTTGAGGATAAAAGTTTGGACATTTTGAGTAAAAGTCTGGAAAATTTGGGGTGAAAATCTGGAAAATTTGGGGTGAAAATTTGGAAATGCTGGGGTAAAAATCTGGGAACGTTGGGGGTAGCAATTTAGAAAATTTGGGGTGAAAGTCTGGAAATTTTGGGGTAAAAATCTGGAAAATTTGGGGTGAAAGTCTGGAAATTTTGGGGTAGAAATTTAGAAAATTTGGGGTGGAAATCTGGACATTTTGGGGTAGAAATTTAGAAAATTTGGGGTGAAAGTCTGGAAATTTTGGGGTAGGAATTTAGAAAATTTGGGGTGGAAATCTGGAAATGTTGGGGTAGGAATTTAGAAAATTTGGGGTGAAAGTCTGGAAATTTTGAGTAAAAATCTGGAAAATTGTGGGATAAAAATTTGGAAATTTTGGGATAAAAATTTGGAAATTTTGGGGTAAAAATCTGGGAATTTGGGGGTAAAAAAAGGAGGAAATTTGGGGTAAAATTCTGCTTTATTGGTGATTGGTTTCCACAGAGCAAGGGGGGTTGGCCCCCCTTTTGTCCCCTCGTGCAAGCCCCGCCCCCCAGCTCAAATCTCCGTGCGACCCCTCCCCCACTGCGTGTGACCCCCACGGTGACACCGGGTGACCTCGAGTGGCCCCTGGATGACACTGAGTGACCCCCAGGTGACCCCCGGGTGACCCCTGGGTGACACTCCTGTGACCCCCACAGTGTCACCCCCGCGGTGTGACACTCCCTCCCCGTGCCACCCTGTCTCCCCAATGTCACCATGGTGCCACCGATGTCACCCCTGTCACGCTGTGTCCCCAATGTCACCACGGTGTCCCCAATGTCACCACGGTGCCACCGATGTCACCCCTGTCACCCGGTGTCCCCGGTGTCCCCGCGGTGGCGGCAGGGGCACAGCAGCCGTGCCATGGCCCCGTGTCACTGTCAGTGATGTCACTGATGTCCTCGGTGTCACTGATGCCCCCGGTGTCACTGATGTCCCCCGGTGTCAGTGATGTCACTGATGTCCCCGGTGTCACTGATGTCCCCTGGTGTCACTGATGTCACTGATGTCCCCCGGTGTCCCCGCGGTGGCGGCAGGGGCACAGCAGCCGCGCCATGGCCCGGGCCAGGCTGGCGCTGAAGGCGGCCGAGATCCAGGGGTTGGTGCAGCTGGTCAGGCTGGCCAGGAGCATCAGGATGGTGAACGCGGGCCCTGGGGACACGGGGGGACAGCTGGGGACAGCCGGCACGGGGACTGCGGTGACAGCCAGCCCCAGCCGGAGCGCGGCGTGGGAAATGTCGGGGTCACGCTCAGCTGGGCGATGTCGCCATGGCACTGTCACCTCCCCATGGCGCTGTCACCTCCCCCATGGCGCTGTCACCTCCCCGGTCCTGTCACCTCCCCCATGGCGCTGTCACCTCCCCCATGGCGCTGTCACCTCCCCGGCCCTGCCACCCCCATGGCGCTGTCACCCCCACAGTCCTGTCACCCCCATGGCACTGTCACCTCCCTGGCCCCTGTCCCCATGTCCCCATCACTGTGTCCCTGTCACCTTCTCCTTGTCCCCAACCCCCATCTCCATGTCCCCCTGTCCCCATGTCCCATGTCCCTGTCCCCATGTCCCTGTGTCCCCTGTCCCTGTGTCCCCTGTCCCCGTGTTCATATCCCTGTCCCCATATCCCTGTCCCCATGTCCCCGTGTCCCCATGTCCCTGTCCCCGTGTGCCTGTCCCCTCTCACCTTCCCGGGGCGCTCGGGGGTCCCACACAGCCCAGAGCTGGGCACAGAAGAAGGGGCTCCAGCAGAGCTCACTGTCCCTGTGTCCTCATGTCTCCCTGTCCCCATATCCCTGTCCCCATGTCCCCGTGTCCCCATGTCCCTGTCCCCGTGTGCCTGTCCCCTCTCACCTTCTCGGGGCGCTCGGGGGTCCCACACAGCCCAGAGCTGGGCACAGAAGAAGGGGCTCCAGCAGAGCACGAACACGCCCAGCACCACCACGGCCATGCGGTGGCTCTTGGCCCGGGCCCGCCCGAGCCCCCCGGGACCCCCGGGGGACCCCCGGAGCGCGCGGGCCACGGCCACCAGCAGCACCCCCAGCAGCACGGCGGGTGCCACCAGCACGGCCAGCGCCACCCAGGTGACATAGGCGCGGGCGCCCCAGGGCTGCGCGAAGGTGGCCCAGCAGTCGCTCTCGCCCGGGGCCACCTCGCGCTGCCCGAAGATGCCGACCTGGGGCAGCCCGAAGAGCAGCGCCAGCGCCCACGCCGTGGCCAGCGCGTCCCAGCGCCGCCGAGCCCGGGCCAGCCCCGAGCCCGCCCGGGCCAGCCCCGAGCCCGCCCGGGCCAACGCCACCCGCCACCAGCGCCCGCCGGCCCCCGAGCCCGCCGCGGTGGCCCCGGTCCCCTGGGGGGTGGCCCCGGAGCTCTCCGTGGTGGCCCCGGACGGCGCCGGGACAGCCCCAGACCCCACCGCGGTGGTCCCGGTCCCCTGGGTGGTGGTCCTGGTGTCCCCCATGGTGGCCCCAGATCCAGCTGGGGTGGGCTCAGGCATCCCCGTGGTGGCCCAGTTCGTCTTTGTGGTGGCCCCAAATCCCCCCGTGGTGGCCCCAGATCCCCCCGTGGTCGTCCCGGATCCCCCCACGGTGGCCCCGGACCCCGCCGTGGTGGCCTGTGACAGGGACCTCGTGGGCATCTGGGGTGACAAGGGAGGTGATGGGGACATGGGGGTGACATGAAGGGACATCGGGCTGCCATTGGGGCTTGGGGACACTGGGGACACATAGAGGGACATTGGGGTGGCATTGGGGCTTGGGGACACATGGAGGGACATTGGGGTGGCATTGGGGCTCGGTGGCACTGAGGTGACATGGAAGGACACTGGGGCGACATGGAGGGACATTGGGCTGCCATTGGGGCTTGGGGACACTGGGGACACATAGAGGGACATTGGGGTGGCATTGGGGCTCGGTGGCACTG
>NW_024502681.1:2503-5472 GCF_017590055.1 Onychostruthus taczanowskii | reverse complement strand
GACAGCCAGCCCCAGCCGGAGCGCGGCGTGGGAAATGTCGGGGTCACGCTCAGCTGGGCGATGTCGCCATGGCACTGTCACCTCCCCATGGCGCTGTCACCTCCCCCATGGCGCTGTCACCTCCCCCATGGCGCTGTCACCTCCCCCATGGCGCTGTCACCTCCCCGGCCCTGCCACCCCCATGGCGCTGTCACCCCCACAGTCCTGTCACCCCCATGGCACTGTCACCTCCCTGGCCCCTGTCCCCATGTCCCCATCACTGTGTCCCTGTCACCTTCTCCTTGTCCCCAACCCCCATCTCCATGTCCCCCTGTCCCCATGTCCCATGTCCCTGTCCCCATGTCCCTGTGTCCCCTGTCCCTGTGTCCCCTGTCCCCGTGTTCATATCCCTGTCCCCATATCCCTGTCCCCATGTCCCCGTGTCCCCATGTCCCTGTCCCCGTGTGCCTGTCCCCTCTCACCTTCCCGGGGCGCTCGGGGGTCCCACACAGCCCAGAGCTGGGCACAGAAGAAGGGGCTCCAGCAGAGCTCACTGTCCCTGTGTCCTCATGTCTCCCTGTCCCCATATCCCTGTCCCCGTGTCCCCATGTCCCTGTCCCCATATCCCTGTCCCCGTGTCCCCATGTCCCTGTCCCCATATCCCTGTCCCCGTGTCCCCTGTCCCCGTGTCCCCATGTCCCCGTGTCCCCGTGTCCCTGTCCCCTGTCCCCTCTCACCTTCTCGGGGCGCTCGGGGGTCCCACACAGCCCAGAGCTGGGCACAGAAGAAGGGGCTCCAGCAGAGCACGAACACGCCCAGCACCACCACGGCCATGCGGTGGCTCTTGGCCCGGGCCCGCCCGAGCCCCCCGGGACCCCCGGGGGACCCCCGGAGCGCGCGGGCCACGGCCACCAGCAGCACCCCCAGCAGCACGGCGGGTGCCACCAGCACGGCCAGCGCCACCCAGGTGACATAGGCGCGGGCGCCCCAGGGCTGCGCGAAGGTGGCCCAGCAGTCGCTCTCGCCCGGGGCCACCTCGCGCTGCCCGAAGATGCCGACCTGGGGCAGCCCGAAGAGCAGCGCCAGCGCCCACGCCGTGGCCAGCGCGTCCCAGCGCCGCCGAGCCCGGGCCAGCCCCGAGCCCGCCCGGGCCAGCCCCGAGCCCGCCCGGGCCAACGCCACCCGCCACCAGCGCCCGCCGGCCCCCGAGCCCGCCGCGGTGGCCCCGGTCCCCTGGGGGGTGGCCCCGGAGCTCTCCGTGGTGGCCCCGGACGGCGCCGGGACAGCCCCAGACCCCACCGCGGTGGTCCCGGTCCCCTGGGTGGTGGTCCTGGTGTCCCCCATGGTGGCCCCAGATCCAGCTGGGGTGGGCTCAGGCATCCCCGTGGTGGCCCAGTTCGTCTTTGTGGTGGCCCCAAATCCCCCCGTGGTGGCCCCAGATCCCCCCGTGGTCGTCCCGGATCCCCCCACGGTGGCCCCGGACCCCGCCGTGGTGGCCTGTGACAGGGACCTCGTGGGCATCTGGGGTGACAAGGGAGGTGATGGGGACATGGGGGTGACATGAAGGGACATCGGGCTGCCATTGGGGCTTGGGGACACTGGGGACACATAGAGGGACATTGGGGTGGCATTGGGGCTTGGGGACACATGGAGGGACATTGGGGTGGCATTGGGGCTCGGTGGCACTGAGGTGACATGGAAGGACACTGGGGCGACATGGAGGGACATTGGGCTGCCATTGGGGCTTGGGGACACTGGGGACACATAGAGGGACATTGGGGTGGCATTGGGGCTCGGTGGCACTGGGCTGACACGGAGGGTTGGGGACACGGGGGTGGCACAGGGCCCTGGGGGGCACAGAGGGGATGTGGCAGCGGTGCTGTCCCCGTGTCCCCAGCCCCCCGCAGGTTCCCACGTGCCATCCCAGGTGTCCCTGCGTCCCCGTGCCCCGTCCCTGCTGCTGTCCCCGTGTCCCCACCCCCAGCACCCCTTGGCTCCCTGTGTCCCAGCCCGGGTGTCCCCGGTGTCCCTGTGTCCCCACCCCCAGCACCCCGAGTGTCCCCTCGTGCCACTCCCAGTGTCCCCAGCCCAGCACCCCTTGGCTCCCTGTGTCCCAGCCCGGGTGTCCCCGGTGTCCCTGTGTCCCCACCCCCAGCACCCCGAGTGTCCTCTCGTGCCACTCCCAGCGTCCCCACGTCCCTGTCCCCTTGTCCCACCCCGTGTGTCCCCACTTCTGGTGGCCCCGCTGTCCCCAAGCCCCCTCCGGTGCCACCCCCAGCCCCTGCCACTTCCAGCGTCCCCGTGTCCCCCTGTTTGTGTCCCTCCCCGGGTGTCCCCGGTGTCCCCGTGTCCCCCTGTTTGTCTCCATGTCCTGTTCTCCCCAGTGTCCCCAGCAGTGTCCCCGTGTCCCCTGCCCCACCCCCAGCACCCGGACTCTCCCCGTGTCCTGGTGTCCCCACCGCCCCCAATGTCCCTGTGTCCCCCAGACTGTTCCCATGCCCTGGTGTCCCCAATGTCCCCAATGTCCCCACTGTCCCTGTGTCCCCCAGACTCTCCCCATGCCCTGGTGTCCCCAGTGTCCCTAGCGGTGTCCCCGATGTCCCCGTGTCCCCTGCCCCACCTCCAGCACCCGCACTGTCCCTGTGTCCTGGTCTCCCTGATGTCCCCAATGTCCCCAGTGTCCCCATGTACCCCAGACTGTCCCTGTGTCCTGATGTCCCTAATGTCCCCAGTGTCCCCAGTTTGCCCCCGTGTCCTGGTGTCCCTGCTGTCCCCGTGTCCCCTGCCCCACCTCCAACACCCAGACTGTCCCCGTGTCCTGGTGTCCCCACCGTCCCCAATGTCCCTCTGTCCCCCAGACTGTCCCCGTGTCCTGGTGTCCCCACTGTCCCCACCGCCCCCAATGTCCCCGTGTCCCCCACTTTGCCCCCACGCCCTGCTCTCCCCACCGCCCCCACCCCTCCCCTTCGGGCGCTCGGGGGTCCCACACA
>NW_024502681.1:1245-2378 GCF_017590055.1 Onychostruthus taczanowskii | reverse complement strand
CGCCCTGCCCCCCCCCCGCCGCCGTGTCCCCGCGCTGTCCCCAGCGGCCGGCAGATGGCCCGGTGCCGGTCCCACGCCATGGCCACGGCCACGTAGGCCGAGGCGAACATGGCGACGCCCTGCAGGTACTTGGTGAGGCGGCAGAGCGGGTCGGGGCCGCGGAACCGGTCCGTGAGGTCCCAGAGCAGCTGCGGCAGCACCAGCCCCGCCGCCGCCGCCAGGTCCGCCACGCTCAGGTGCCGCAGGTAGCGGCGGAGCGGCCGCGCCGGGCGGGCCGGGGGCTGCCCGGGACCCCGCGGGGCGCGGGGCGGGGGGCGCAGCGCCAGCAGCACCAGCAGGTTGCTGCTCAGGGCCAGCAGGAGCAGCAGCGACAGCACGGAGACCTCGGCGACAGCCAGAGCCGCGTCCCGGGGGGGTGGGGCACTGGGGGGGCAGAAAAGGGGGAAAATTGAGGGGGGGCAATGAGGGGACCCCCCCAAAAGAGAGAGGGGGTCACCCCCAGCCCCGAAATGTGGTGATGCCTCAACTGGGGGGGACTGGGGGGGACTGGGAACAGCCTGAACCCGAACTGGGAGCACTGGGAGGGGCGCGGGGGCGGTTCCGCGGGGTTTTAAGGGGGTCTCAGGCAGTCCGGGGGTCTCAGTCCGGGGGTCCCAGGCGGCAGTCCGGGGGTCTCAGGCAGTCCGGGGGTCTCAGCCCGGGGGTGTCAGGCGGTCTGGGGCAGCGCCCCCTGCTGGAAGTGCTGCCGCTCCCAGGCGCTCATCAGCGAGAGGTGCAGGGGGCGCTGGCAGGAGGCGCAGGCGGGGCCCAGGGGGGAGTCCCGGGGCAGCCCCAGCGCCCCCCAGCACTCGGACAGCTGGTCTGGGGGGCGGGGGGCACGGTGAGCGGGGACCCCCCCGAGTGACCCCCCGAGTGACCCCCCCTTGTCCCCCCACGTCCTGTTCCTCACCCCGTGTCCCCTCCATGTCCCCGTGTCCCTCCCGGTTCCCGTTCCCCCTCCTTGTCCCCGTGTGTCCCCCCCATGTCCCGCCCGTGTCCCCATATCTCGGTGCCCCCCCCTCGTTCCCGATGCACCCCCCCGTGTCCCGGTGCCCCCCCTTTGTCCCTGTGTTCCCCCGTGTCCCCCCCGATTG
>NW_024502681.1:0-1029 GCF_017590055.1 Onychostruthus taczanowskii | reverse complement strand
CTTGTCCCCGTGCCCCCCCGTGTCCCGTGTCCCCCCGTGTCCCCCCCGTGTCCCGTGTCCCCTCACCCGCCAGCCGCTCCATCATCTCGGGGCTGTGCTGGGGGGTGGGCGCGATGCGCAGCAGCTCCCCCCCCCGCGGCACGGTGGGGGGGTTGATGGCCTGCACGAACATCCCCCGCTCCAGCAGCGCCCGGCTCAGGCGGGTGGCGGCCAGCGCGTCCCCGACCTGCCCCAAAACCCGAAAAATCACCCCAAAGTCAGCCCCAAGTGATCACCGCGCAACCGGCAAAAATCAGCCCAAAATCACCCCGAAACCGGCAAAAATCAGCCCCGAATCTCCCCGAAACCGGCAAAAATCAGCCCAAAATCACCCCAAAACCGGCAAAAATCAGCCCAAAATCACCCCGAAATCGGCAAAAATCAGCCCAAAATCACCCCGAAATCGGCAAAAATCAGACCCAAATCCCCCCAAAGTCACCCAAAAATCAACCCGAAATAATCACCCCAAAACCCGCGAAAATCACCCCAAAATCAGCCCCAAACGATCACCCCAAAACCGGCAAAAATCAGCCCCAAATCCCCCCAAAGTCACCCAAAAATCAACCCGAAATAATCACCCCAAAACCCGCGAAAATCACCCCAAAATCAGCCCCAAACGATCACCCCAAAACCGGCAAAAATCAGCCCCAAATCCCCCCAAAATCGGCAAAAAATCAGACCAAAATCACCCTGAAATAATCATCCCAATATCGGCAAAAATCAGCCCAAAATCAGCCCAAAATCAACCCAAAATATACCCCCCAAAGTCAGCCCCAAATCCACCCAAAACTGGCAAAAAATCACCCCAAAATCACCCCGAAATAATCACCCCAAAATCCCCTGAAATCACCCCACATCACCCCAAAATCAGCTCCAAATAACCACCCCAAAATCAGCCAAAATGACCTGAAAATCACCCAAAATACTCACCCCAAAATCCCCCCAAACCCCTTCGACCCCCCGAAAATCCCCCAAAACCTCCCCAAAATC
>NW_024502680.1:6234136-6244395 GCF_017590055.1 Onychostruthus taczanowskii | reverse complement strand
CCGGGTGCTGTAGGCATCTTTTGCCTCCCTCTAGGGGACATGTGATAGATGTCTCTCTGAGTCCCTTTTGTTTTTGGGGTTTTTTATTCTTTTTTTTTTTGTTTCTTAGTTTTAATAGTAATTTTTTTTCTGATCTCACGGTTACTATATTGTGGTTTTATTTGTTCCGGTGTGTTTTTGGTTTTTTTTTTTTCATTCGTAATTTTTTGGCTTTTTTTCTTATATTTTGTCCATATTAGTTTTTTTCTCATCTCTTGCTTATTATGTTCTTTTAAATTCACCTTATTCTTTTTTCTCTGCTGTTTTTTTTTATGTACATTTTCACACATGTGGTTTTTCTTTGTTGATTGTCACTGATGTGGCCTGCCATTTTCCTCTCCATGCCATTTTGGGATGTTTTGTTGTCCGTCAGTGTTGTATTCTGTGACTTTCTTATGCTCTCGTTGTTCCTTTTTTCGTCTTATTTTACATGTCTCTCAGAGGCTGCTTTTTCATGGCTTGCCACGCGGAGTTTGGTGCTTGGTCTGTGCGCTAGGCGAGGTGCCCCTGTGTTTCTGCGAGCGGCCGTGCCATGGTCTGGAACGCCCAGTGCAAGATCCCATCCCATGTGCTCTGTGGGACAGCCCGACGTGTTAATTTTCTATTCCCATCTCACCTCCTTTCCCTCTTCCAGGCACATGCTGCCTGATCCACAGCCCCATGTCACCCTGTGCCCACAGCAGCGATATGGTCCCCTTTGCATGGAATTGGCCTGTTGGTGTCACACGCAGTCTTACCTCACCTAGCAGCGCATCAAGCTCCTCCCGGCTCAGCACAGGGTCACTGCCTAGGGCTGCATCCTCCGCCTGTGCATGGAGAGATGTCCTGCCAGCTCCCTTGCTGCCCTCAGCCTGTTCACCTTTTGCTGTGGGTTGCTAACCATGTTCAGTCCTTTACCTGGTGTGGGCCCAGGTCGTGCTTCCCCAGTACAGCTTCACTAATTTGCCTCCATGTGGTGTCAGCCCGTCCCTCACCCTGCCTGACCCACCTCCACCTTCCTGCTCCCCTTAGGCTCTTCCCCTCCCACCCTGCTCCTGGCACTGCTTGTGCTGACCTTGGCTGCTGGAAGCAGTTGGTCTCCAGCTGCTGCGGTGGTGCCCAGACCGCCTGTGTCCAGGGTGCCCGTGCAGGACATGCATAGCAGTAGCCCCCTATACCATCAGGGGTGACACAGTCCGTCAGGGCAGAACCGTCCAGGGAGGAACTAAGGCTGAGATGTGGGGCGTGATGGGGAACTCACCTGGGGTCCCCACTGGGAGCAGGGCAGTGGTGGGGAGTGGGGATCCGGGTGCAGCAGCGGCTGCAGACGCTCCCCTCCACTCCACCCGGCTGGGTGTCCCGCGCCGCCTCCCCCAGGATCTCAGGGGGTCTCTCCACAGGCAAATCTGCCTCCAGCAGCTGGCCTGGTTCAGTCACGTTCTCCACACAGGAGCCACATCGCCAAGTGCCACTGCACAGTGGGAGCAGAGCAGTGAGGGACGGCAGGGGGCACTGGCATCCCTGTGTGCCCTGGGACTCACCTGGGGACGTGAGGCAGCGGGGGCACCAGGCAGGCAAGGTGAAAGGCCCTGGGGCAGCCGTCACAGCAGATGAGCTCACCACCATCACCGCATGCTGCACACTCATCCTCGTTCTCCTGTTCCCGGGAGAGTGGGCTGAGGGTCACTGCCACCCTCATAGGCTAAAGCCATGGCTGTGGCAAGGTGTTTCACCTCCCTTGCACTCTCTCCCTGCATCACCCACTCTGCACCAAACATGCCAATCCTTTCAGGGTGGTAAAATTGCCTGTTTCTTGGGGGTCGTAATGTGGTGAAACCCCAGTAGCTGAACCTGTGTTTCCTTGTCAAGGCCAGAACAAATGGACATGCCAAGGGAACCCAAACAATTCCTCCTAGGGCTGCGCTAGGTGTCACATCCATGGCTCACCTGGTGGGGCAGAGGGTCCTGGCTGTAGACAGTGGCTGCTTGCAGCTGGCCCTGGGAGTGCAATTGGGATTCCCTGTTCTGTTGGTGAGACAAAAAGGGGTT
Organism: Onychostruthus taczanowskii; assembly: GCF_017590055.1. NCBI lineage: Eukaryota > Metazoa > Chordata > Aves > Passeriformes > Passeridae > Onychostruthus > Onychostruthus taczanowskii. The sequence continues at coordinate 6,242,328 of NW_024502680.1, read as the reverse complement.
TGGAGAGGCACTGCTGGACACCCCCAGGCTATGGCTATGATGCCATGCAGGAACAACCCCCTGCCACAGCCTTGGCAGCTGCACAAGATGGGGGTGAAAACATATGAGGGAGGTGTTTGTACACTTCGTCATGCCTTGGGCTGCGCAGGGGGCTTCAGGCTGTGGCTTTTGCTCCTGGCCTCTGGCTCCTCGCAGGCAGTTGGGGTATATGGCTTGTCACCAGCTCTGCTGCCTGTCTTGGAGCTGCCTGCAAGAGAGGCCAGAGGCAGCTCCAGCTCCCCTTCCCCACCTCTCCCTGTCTGAGAATGGCTCCTGAATTTGGGGACTAAACTGGGCAGGAAGTGGCTGGGCTGGGCTGTACTTACCTGGGTCCAGCACATGTTTAATGAGGATGCCCTCGATGGCCCCACGGCTGACGGGCACCTCACCGCCTGCCACAGCCACCGCTCTCTGCACCGAGGCAGCCACTGCCTGGAGAGCTGCGGGCAGGGGAGTGGTTCAGTGGGGTGGGCAGGCCCCTGCCCACAGCTGTGGGCAAACAGGGCACACAGGCAAAAGCTGCCCTGGGGGTTTCGGCACTCACCGCTGGCACGAGAGGCGCGGGGGGTATCTGTGCCCTCCGGCTTCTTCACAGTCTTTGCCTTCACCAGGGGCCCTGCAGCATTGTGAGGATGGGCGTCAGGGGGCACGCCACAATACCTCAGGGACAGCACCCTGCCTCATCTCCATCCTGCTCGGGGTCTCCATACCAGGACTGGCACTGTGCCGTGGAGCGGGCTGTGCCGCCCGGGCTTTGTCCCGCTCCTCAGGGGCTTTCCTCTTGCCTTGGGGTCTGTGTGGGGCTGGTGCTGTGGGGCTTGGGGAGAGACGCCTTCCACGGCGCTGCCGCCCCAGCTCCACCTCTGCAAGAATAATAGGGAGAGGCCAGCACCCTGGCTGTCACCCCTGGCCACTGTCAGCCCCCGGGGGTGCCAGTCCCACCTGACCCCCTACTACCTCTGGGGAAGGCGCCGCGGAGAGGCCGGAGCCGGGAGTACCGCTCCAGGTTGTAGTCCTTGAAGAGGACGGCCCAGAAGTCTCGGACGGCGGCTGTGTCGCGGCCCAGCAGCCAGGTGAGCAGCGCGTGGAAAGCGCGGTGGGAGCCCTCCCGCTCCGCCCGGCTCAGCGTCTCCTGCCGGGCACAGCACGGCCCGTGGGCTGCCCTCCGGCCCCAGCCCCCACGGCACGACCGTCCTGTCCTGCTCCGCAGCCTCACCTTGAAGATGTGGTCAGGGACGACGTCGTGGTCAGCCAGGCCGTGCAGCAGTGGGAAGACGTCGTCCACTGCCATGGCGATCTCGGTGCGGTGCAGTTTCAGCAGGCGCCGCAGGTCCCCGTCGCTGCTCGGGCCCGCCATGGCCGGGAACGCTGCCGGAGCCCGCAGCCGCCCGCGCTCTCCCCTTTAATACACCCCGGCCGCGGCACCTCATTGGACTCCCGCAGCCCCACTCATCTCTGTACGAGGCCGTAACCCGAACCCGTCCCTCCCGCGCGGGCGGCGCCGCTGGGCCCGTCCCCGCGCCCTGGGCTTGAGGTCAGGCACCTCCCCAGCTCCGGGCAGCAGCCAGCGTGGGGTCGGCTGTGCCGCCGGGGAAGGACACCCAACCCGGGGGGACCAGGGAGAGGGGGTCAGTGAGGTCCTGGCGAGGGAACCCCACCTCTCTCATGTCTGCGGTCACCCACACATCTCCCAAAATTTCTGGACTTTCCGCAGGACTTGCTTCTCTCATCCAGAAACTCGTCTGCAGGAGCATGTGGGAAGTAAGGGCCCAACAGCTGGGGGTGTGATGGCAGCAAGAGAGTCAGGGTGCCTTTGAATGTGTCCTCCCCCCACACTGCCCACTTCCCTTCCCAGCATCTCTCATGGACAATGTGGTATGTCTCAAAATAGAAACACAAGGTACTGCAGGAGGAACTGTCTGGGTACTCACATAATGAATGCATTCCAGACACAGAGGAGCCAAGATGTGAATGATTTTGGGGATGTTGGTCTGCAAAAGGATATAAAATGCTTCTGGAGACTGGGCCAGTTCAGCAAACTGGTCTCCTGCAGGCCGCTTCTGTGGGACAGTAGGAAGCACACAAAGAAACTCCACGAAAGGTGTTTTGGAGTACAACTGAGGATGCTGAACGAGCAAACCTCTTGCCAGAGCCATGGCAGTGCCACGAGTGCGCCCAGGGAATACCTGGGCAGGTGCAGCCCAAAGCTCTGTGAATACCCACTCCCCAAAACTGAGCATATGGAGCTGCAAAAAGCTTGGAGCCAGGGAGAAGCTGGCTCCTTGAAAGCATCAGGCATAGAAAAGTCTGGGGGCCTGGCTGCGCTGTACCGGGTAGCTGTGAAAGAGAAAGCTCAACAGCTCCTACCCTAACTCCCAGACATTTGGATTTCCCCAGGATCAATTTCTAGCCAGCCTCCCTCTGGAGGTGTGTCTGGGCTGCTCAGCAGGCTCTGCCAGGGGTGCTGTGGCTGTGCACAGCTGTCCCCAGGCCCCGGAGCAAACACTGACCTGAGCAGCACCAGAGTGCCATGCAAGAGGGGACGCTGCTGGGTAGCACAAAGGGATACAGGGAGGAACTTTCATTGCTATGCCGTAAAAGAATGGAGCAGTATCTGCTGGCTCCAAAGCTGTGCCAGGAGGAAGCATCTGCTGTCAAGAAACTCAGGAAGAATAACAAGACAACACCCTTAGTGAGAGCAGGAAATACCCTTGCACGTGTCTGGTTAATAAATTAGTGTGGTTGCACTTGGAAAGGCTCGCCCTGCAGCTCCTTTCAGCATCCAGGGGGATTTTTCCTGTGGAGGCAGTGAGAGCCATAGGATGGGGGTAGGGCAGGTGTCATGCCGGGTTCCTGTGCCCCACACCAGGATTTCTGTGCCCAGCTCTGCCACAGTGGGGATGGCTTCACCACCACCTGTGCCATGCATCCCCCCCAGGGGAAAAAATGTGGATGTCAGGTAACAGAGGAGGTTCATCTCCCTTCCTGGAGCTCTGCCCAAGCCTGGCCACTGGTGCTGAGCACCAGCACGGTTGTGACACAGCCTCACAGGTCTGCTCCATTCTTCCCAGGAACACTTTTCCCCAGTATCCCACCTGCAGTGCCACAATTTATCACTGTCACCCTGTGTTAAGCTGTCTGGCACAGCTGGTCTAGGACGAGGCTCTGGCACTTCCCCCTGCCCACCCAGCTCCCTTGTGGGGAGGCACTGCCCAGCACTCCATGAGCCATATGCCCACAGAGTTCAGCTTGGACTTGTTTTAAATTCCAGCTTTGTGACTCTTTCTGTGCTGAGTCACAGACGTTGTTTTCCACATCCAGCCCACTCAGTAGTGCCATGATTTGCATTTTGGGTTGTTTTCTTTGTGTTCCTTCCCCTTTCTGAGAGGGGCTGGAGGCAGAGCAGTGGCCATGAGAGGCACATCCATGCTGGGAAATCAGGCTGGTGTTTCTGTACCTCACTCTGGCTGGCCTGGGCAGCTCTAAGGAACTTGTAAAAGCTGCAAAAAGGCAGCTTTTGCCTGGGGCTGGCATGTGCCCTACCTGGCTGTCAGGACCCCAGGCTGGGGTGCAGGGCTTTCAGGATGCCCTCTCCTTCCTATTGCTCCCCCTGTAGAAACCAGAAGGACTCAAGGGGTGAAGGTCTACAATGTTCCTCCCCAAATACCCAGTAGAATCAGTGACTCAGCATCCAGCACAAGTATTTCTAGCCCCCGGGATGCACCTCAGTTCCCTCCTGCAAAAGCCGTTGATGCAAACATGCCCCTTCCAGCATTTCCTCCTTTCCAATTTCCCTTCCTTGCTGAAGTCCTGTGGTGCAAACCATTGCTGTCTCTCTTGGACACAATTGATTGCCCTCATCTCAAACAACATCCCTGAACCACAGTCAGGATAGAACAGGCAGCAGTGGAACACTCATGCATGGGATCACACACACAAGGAAGGCAGGCAGGCCTCACCTTTGTCTCCAATTCCAATCCTACCACGCCTGAGGCACACAGAGTCCTCATGAAACATTGCCACCATGTGCAGAGATTCTACTCCTCTCCCCTTACCTTCAGCTGCTCCAAGTTCCAACATCTTTGAAAAAAAGGGCTCCATGTTGGTCTCTGTGCCAGATTCCCATTTCTTGCAGCTTCCCTATCACCACCCCACACGGTCTGGACAGCAGCAGTTCTGCCTGCATGCATCCCAGCTGCTCCTGCAAGGGCCTGGGAAGGAGAGCTGAAGCAGAGATTTACTTTAGCTTCAGTTTCCTCTTTCCTCCCCCTTTAGAAAGAAGAAACAAAAGCCCAGAGGTATGTTATATTAATTTATTTGGGACACACCAAAAAGGAAAGTCAACAACTGTTAACGTACAAAAGTACAGAATCCTGGGACAAGATTTACTGTCCTGATTAAAAAGGCACCATGGTCCCAAAGAGTAATCAGAATACCAGAATACATGATTTAGAAATTTTCCCCCTGTTGCAGCAGAAACAGAGCCAGGCTTTGGCTCTATCCACAGTCAAACCCAGTTAAAAAAAACCCAAATATGATTTTAATGTGATAAACTCTGCTCATCAGCCTGTACAGGATGTTGTGAAAAGAATCACAGCCTAGAAGTTGGTCAGATTTCTTTCTTGTCTTATTTTGAAAGAATGAAGGTGATTAATCACTAAATAGGTAACAAGGAAGACAGCAGAATGCTGACACCTGCGGCTTGACTTTCTGTCAGACACATCAGTTCAACTGATTCCAGCAGGCTGAGTGTGGGGCTTCTGAATGAAATGTAATTCCCTGTGGTAGACAGGAAGTCAAATTTGACAACCTTAAATTCCCTGAATCCCTGAAAATCATAAAGCACTATACAGCTGTGTTCCATATCCGAGCCAACCCAAATGGATTTGCTTTACACACAAGCATTTATACTGTCAGCTATATCTGTAATAAAAAGGGGACTTACAGCAGTTATTAAAAAACTTCTACTTTGGCGAGGTCCGAGCTTGGCTATATTCCCTGCTGAAACAGAGCTGCTGGTGTAGAGACCCAGTGAGAGGCTCAATCCAGCACCTCCGGGCTGGAAGGCAAATAGTTTAAACGTGACATAATTTGCATGGGGAGGTCAGTGAAGCATGTCAGAGAGAGGAGATGGAGGGAGGCTGCGAAGCCTCAGGCAGCAGAGGCTCAAGGGTGCTGCTACCAAACCTGTAAAACTACGAGTGGTGCAGAGCACGCGGCGGGCACTAAATACTTTGGAGCGACTTACCATGAAGAGCTTGTCAGAGACACAGAGCAAGGACCCCGGCAGTAAGGGGCACGGTCCCTGAGAAGGGACACGCAGCTCACAGATCTGTGCCAGGTGGCCGAGGCTGGAGCCTGCCCGGGCAGCCCAGCCGGGGCCGCCGTGTCCCAGGGGACCAGCAGCTGCTCTGTGTTTCATTCCTCCTTTGGCACAGGACTTCAAAGCAGTCCGAGGACTGATTCATCAAAAGTAAATAAACTGTCAAAATTATTCATACATGCATTTATTGTTAAAGGGAGCAAAAGCCAAAGAATGAAAGAGCACGAGTTAACGTCAGTAAATGATGTGCAGGACGGAAAGGAAAGAAACGGGGAAAAGCTGAGATACTGGAGTGGGAAACCAACATTCACACTGGAAGGTAAATTTTAAAACCAGGCAAGTTTGCGCTCTTTCTACCACAGATCTTTTGTGGACAAATAGAGACTTGGGGGTTTTCCATTTTCAGTGTCGTCTGGCAAGGTTTGGGCATCTCACCAGAGAGATCTCCAGCACTGGGTTTCACTGGAAGTTCAAGTCTCTCACCTTTAAAAACCAGTAAAGCAACTCTTAACTAAAAAAGTCACAGATACGTCACTGCTCAGGATGTACGTGGGCAAGAGGGTCACGCTTTGTTCAAACAACCTCCGGGTGGAAAACTACCATCTCCCCCCTGCTGGTCTACATGCACCACCTCGGGGTGGAAGAGCAAGCCCAGATCTGGGTGCCTGCTGCTGTGAACACCACAGCTACACCTGGGAAGGCTTATTCTTCCCTATGTCCTAAAAAGGCAGTATAACAGTTTATAAAATTACTCTCATCTTAAAACTAAATAATGCAATTTGCATTTTCTCCTATGTTAACCCCCTCCCCCCAAAGATAAAACATTACCACTTCATTTAGGATTCACACCCCAGATCCTAGATTAGGGACTTCATGATAAAACTCATCCAGTTATGGGAAGGTTTATCCTGATCAAGGAAACGTTGGTAAAATAGAATCTAGAATAAAACATTCAGAATCACCAATGCTTTAACAGCCAAAGCACTCCACTGTCTTCTGCTCTCTGCCTGCTCCTCAAGCATGAGAGCAGTCCCTTTCCAAAAGCACAGCATGCCTCTCCGGGGCTGGTGACACACGCTGCAAACCCACTTCCTTCCTGGCAGAAACGCCAGCTCCCGCAGGAAGAGGCCACGCATCTTTCACCCCCACTGCAGCCAGGGCTCTTCAGCACAGGGATCTTCTGTTAGCAACAAGTCCAAGTTATCACCCTGCAGAAATCCGTGTCCTGATTCACGCTGTCAGGCCGCCGCTGGCTCAGAAACGTTGAGAGACTTCCAAACCCCATGGATGCAGACAGGACCTTGGAAGAAGAGGCTTATGTGCTACGTAACCTTGGATCATCCTCTGCATTTGAGCCTTGGCATCGCTGGCTGCTGACAGCTCATCCTTCCAAATCCACATGGTTTAGTCCTTGCTGTCATTGTCATCATCCCAGCCCTCTTCCCTGGAGGCGGCATGTTCCTGAGCTCTGGCTTGAGGATCTACAACAATCACTTCCAATGGATGGTGGGATTTCAAACTTGCCTAACGTGTGCATTGCCACCTCGTACTCCAGCAGCTCTGCCCGCTCTCTGCGGCGGGCGCTAGCAGTTTTTCACCTTTTCCACAGTCTCGTAGAAGCCAGGCCTGACCCTGCGGATGCTCATCCGTATGTGCTCGCCCTCCAGGGGCAGGTCAGTGCCGCCGGCGGCCGCGGTGCAGCGGCGCTTCCGCCGGCCCCGCAGCGAGAAGGCCGGGGCGCCACCGTTCTCCTCCTCCACAGGGTACAGCTCGTCCACGCTTGTGCCCTCATCCGACTGCTCCTCGCCCTTGTACTTCATCTCCTTTGCCTTGCTGCTCTCCTTCTCTTCCCTGGCGAGCTTCCTGAAGTGCTCCAGACACTGTATCTTCTGCCTTCTCTCCATCGTCTTCAACTCCTGCTTCTCTGTGAAATCTTCGTAGTACATTTTTCTCTCATTCCTCTGATCTTCCAGAAACTTCCACTCGATGCTGGTCATTTTTATCCCACTGTACTCCTCCAGTTTATCCCTCATCTGTGTGTCTGTACAAAACACGTCAAAGAGCTTCTCTGAACTCTCGTTGAATCTGTCGGCTCGCTCGGAAAAAGCCTGGTTCTGTCTCTGCTTCCTGGTCTGGTACAATCGGGTGAACTCCTCATACATTTTGAGGATGAGTTTCTTTATGTTCTGCGTGGCAATGGTGTGCAGGTTGCAGACCAGCCAGTGTTCCTGCAGGTGCTCTGCGAGCAGCTGGGCCGCGTCCTCCTTGGAGCGCTGGGCCTGGCCGGCCCTCTTGGGCTGCAGCAGGTACAGCATGTTCTGCACCACATCCTTCTTGGTGGGCAGCACCCCCTGCGCGAAGCCCGAAGACTCCACGTACTCCACGGTCCCCAGGGTCTTCCGTGCCCTCACCTCGGTGTCCAGTGATTCCATCACTGCTTGCTAGTTCTGTGGTTACGACATAATCTAAAAGACAGCAGGAAAAGAGAATGTGTCAAACGAGGCAGTTTTTCCCCGCAGCAGAAACAAGCCGATGTAAGCCGCGCTGAGGCCAATGGGACGCGGGGCTTTGCGGCGCTCCGCCGCCGTTGGACGGCTGCGTTAGCCCAGCCCATCCCAGCCCCTGCTCCGCGAGCCTATCGCTCCTCGGAGCGACTCCCAGAGCCTAATACGGCGCGTCTGGGTGCGGGAATTCGGCTTTAATTGAGTTTTGCACTTCGCCTCGGCAATTGCAGCGGGGCAGGCACGCCGGGGCCGCAGCGCGGGCGCAGTGCCGGCCCGGCCGTGCCCTGCCCGCGGCTCCGCCCGCCTGACCCCGCGACTGTGTGGCC
>NW_024502680.1:6027777-6234113 GCF_017590055.1 Onychostruthus taczanowskii | reverse complement strand
CGCCGTCCGCCCCCGTCCCGCGCGGAGGTCGTCGCTGCTCGCCCCGGACCCCCCTGCCCGGCGCTCACCGCCATCGCGCGGAGCGCGGCGCGGAGCCTGCGCGGGGCGCGGCACGGGAACCGCACCGACGGTGCCGCCGCCATCTTGACGAGGGGAAGCGCCGCCGCTCCCTGGCCTCGCGTCCGTCCCGGAAGTACCGCCCACCCCCGCGCGCCGGAAGCGCACTGCCTCGCGAGCCACGCCCATTCCGTCTCGGGCCGTGCGTGAGCGGCGCGTGAGTGACACCCGCCGCCACGCGGGGGGGAAAGGGGGCAGGGGGCTCGCGCACCGCCCGCCGGGGTAACGGAGCCCCGTGCGCTCGCGAGCCCCCGGCCAATGGGCTGGCGGCAGCGGATTGGGCGGCGCGGCCGGGGGAGCGGGGTGACGGAGCCGTTACTGCGGGGCAGCTGATTGGTCAGTGCCCTGAGGGGGCAGCGGCCAGTGAGCTGATTGGTGGCTGTGGGCAGGCAGGAGGGTGTTGGTTGTTGTGGTGCCCCGGGCGGGGCAGGTGCCTGGTGCCCCATGGGCAGCCCCATGTCTGTAACCCCCGATGCCAGGTTGGTGACGGCAGGCGGACAGTGACAGCGACAGTGACAGCAGCGATGGGCGCGGGGACACAGCCGGCGGAGGCGCAGTGTGACTCATTGGAGGGGTGAGGCCCTGCCCTGCCCCGTGCTCCCCCCTGTGCTCCCCAGCGCCGCTTATCTGCCCCTGCCCCTACAGGAGAGTCTACCTGGACTACAACGCCACCACCCCCCTGGCCCCCGAGGTGGCCGAGGCCGTGTGGGACGCCATGTGCCAGGCCTGGGGCAACCCCAGCAGTTCCCACCCTGCAGGTAGGGACCAGGATGGGCCGTGTTGCCTTCTCGGGCTGGGCCCCGTGGTGACAAGAGCCCGCGGGAGCTGCTGGATCTGGTCCTGCAGGCAGCAAGGCGAAGGAGCTCATCGGCAGCGCACGGGAGAGCCTGGCGAAGATGCTAGGAGGCCGCCCCGAGGACATCGTCTTCACCTCAGGTGGCACGGAGGTGGGAGCAGGGGCGACCTCCCTTCTTGGGAATCCCTGCCCGCCCACCCCCCCTCCCTCCAGCAAGCAGCAATGAGGAGGGTAGGGATGAAGGACACTGTGCTCCTTCTGAGCCTCCATTTTCCCTCTCTTTCTCCACTTCCCCTCTTCAGGCGAACAACATGGTGATCCACACTGCCTGCAGGCACTTCCACGACAGCCAGCGTGGGACGGGGGACAGCCGGGGCACACCGCACATCGTGACATCAAGCGTAGAGCACGACTCCATCCGCCTGCCGCTGGAGCAGCTGGGGAGGGAGGGCCTGGCAGGTGAGTGGCACAGGCACAGATGAGGTTTGAACAGGGGACTTGTCTCTGCTGGTGTTTTCGGAGGAGGGTAAGATCCTGCATGCTCTGTGATGTTCCACTTTCTCCCCCTGGAGAAGGGCACCATTTCCCCCGGTGGTTGCCCATGTTGCCCCAGGCTGGATGTGTCACCTCCCTGCTCTGTGCCTGTGCTCCCACCGCCCACACACTCCTGCCCTGCTCAGTGGGGCACACGCAGCCCTGAGCACTCACAGCCTACCCAGGGCTTGTCTCCTGGCCTGCAGAAGCCACCTTTGTGCCTGTGTCCCCACGGAGCGGGCAGGCAGAGGTGGACGATGTCCTGGCCGCCATCCAGCCAAACACCTGCCTGGTGTCCCTCATGCTGGCCAATAACGAGACCGGGGTCATCATGGTGAGTGCGGGCAGAGAGGGGCAGGGGCGGAGATGCCCTCGCGAAGAGGCGGTGACAGAGGGAGCAGGAGGTGCCTGGGATCAGCCCCTCATCCCTGCCCCCAGCCCGTGGCAGAGCTGAGCCAGCGCATCCGTGCCCTGAACCGGCGCAGAGCGGCCGAGGCTCTGCCCAGGATCCTGGTGCACACGGATGCAGCGCAGATGATTGGCAAGGGGCGCGTGGACGTGCAGGAGCTGGGCGTGGACTACCTGACCATCGTGGGACACAAGGTGTGGCCCTGCTCGTGTGGCCCAGCTGCTGATCACCCTGTGTGACATCTCTGCTGGGGTGCCAGGGGGACTTCGGGTGCCCCACGCAGCTTGGTACCTCACAGTAGCCAAAGTTCTCCTGCTGGGTGGTGCTCTGCAGACAGACTTCGCTCCTGTGGATGCTGTCTGGGCTGGGGGGCAGGAGACTGAGCATGGGGAGCAGCTCTGCAATGGATTTGCCTGTGTGATGGGCAGGAGCCAGCACTGGAGGGCACTCAGATTTGGGCAGGAGGGCAGGAAGCACTGCCAGTGCTGTCAGTGTCCCCAGGGTCACTGTGGCTGTCCCCACAGTTCCATGGCCCACGGATTGGAGCGCTGTACATCCACAGCCCTGGCACTGCCACCCCGCTGCACCCCATGCTCTTTGGAGGGGGACAGGAGAGGAGTTTCCGGCCAGGGTAAGGGGGCAGGTGGTTACCTGGAGAGCTGGGCCCCTGGCTGGTGGCCAGGCCACATGGGCTGCCTTGTCTGAGCTGAGCTGGCAGCTGTGTCACCTGCCAGCCCTGGGGCAAGCGATCCAGCATGGCAGGGAAATGGATCCATGCATGGAAACTCCCTGGAGCTCAGGCTTTGCCAAGGGTGTAACCTCAGGGTGGAACTGCCTCCTTCTCAACCACCTCAGAGAGGTGCCCAGGAGCTCCTGCCAGCCATGAGGGGTCCCATGAGGGAATGTCTGTGTCTCAGGGTTGGGTTTCTGGTCAGGAGAAATAACTCACTGGTCTCTGTTCCCTTCCAGCACTGAGAACACCCCGATGATTGCCGGCCTTGGCCAGGTCAGTTGGGATGGTCCGGGGTGAGTGGTGTAGACCCAGCACAGAGACAGCCACTTGTGCTCCCTGGTCATCAGAAGGGACAAACTTGGGACATGTGGGAGGTGGGGTGAGCTGGGAAAGGTGGTGGGGCTTTCTGATGCCAATTGAAGGAGCTGCTTTGGCACGCTTGCTGCGTGTTTGCAGCCCTGGCAGTCACCCAGCTCCCATGGCACAGGGCACTGAGAGGGGACACAGGGGACCTGGCAATGCAGAGGCTCTTCCAGGCTGGGCTCACATCCTGGGGACCGTGCACAGGGGAGGTGTCCAAGGGTCACTGGTGGAGCCTGTCTGTGTGTTCTCAGGCTGCAGAGTTAGTGAACAAGAACTGGGAGGCCTATGAGGCTCATATGCGGGATGTCCGGGATTACCTGGAGGCCACGCTGGAGGTGAGCACATCTGGTCCCTTGCCACAGTCTCGGGCTGCAGGGTGTGGGGCCCTTGAGCAGGGTGGATATGTCCCTCTGGCCCTGCCCACCCCCTCACAAGGACAGAGCTGCTTGGAAACCCAGAGAGGTTCACAGCCCTCTGATTTCTCCAGGCCTCCTTTGGGAAGCAGAGGATTCACTTCAACAGTCACTTTAAGGGCTCCAAGCGACTCTGCAACACCTGTAATTTCTCCATCCTGGGCCCAGGCCTTCAAGGTAGCTCTTATCCTGCTGCTGTCCCCTGATTGTTGCACAGAGCCGAGCACCTGCCCCTCACAGCGCCTGTGGCTGAGACTGGCGGGCACTTGGCACGGCTCAGGCAGGGAGGCGAGGCAGGAGTAGCCCCTGGAGAGAGCCTGGGCAGCAGGAGAGCTGTTCTTGTGTTGCTTGTGCTGCAGGGCGAAGGGTGCTGGCTCACTGCAAGGTGCTCCTCGCCAGTGTCGGGGCTGCCTGCCACTCTGAGAAGGGGGATCGGTGAGCAGACAGCTTTTCCAGCCCCTGTGTGTCTTCCCAGAGGACAAGAGTTGGGAGGGACGGAAACAGGACAGGGAGAGGGACAGTGGGTGGCTTGGGTAGCATCACCTGGGACAAAGAGGGTACGGAGCTCCTCCTTCCAGAGGAGCTCCTGAAGGGCTGTGAAGGGGATTTTTGCAGGAGACAGCTGGAATTCCATTGCTGCTTGGAAGGACTTTGTCCCTCCCAGCTTTGGTTACCAGCTGAGCTTGGAAGTACTTTTGCACTCCTGGCACTACCAGAAGAGAGCCTGCCTTGTGTCTTTTTGTGCCTGGCTCACCTGTTCCAGCCCTGCTTGGGTCTCCAGATGGCTCCTTTAGGGGATTTGGGGACTGTGAGTGCTTTTGGCCTGGTCTGGAGCAATGCCCTCTGGATGTGGCAGAGCTGCCATCCCACAGGGACATGGAACAGGCTCTTCTTAGAAGAGCCAGATCCCGCACAGGGCCACAAGCCTAGTGGGATTGGGTGCCCCTGGAAAGCAAACGGGGCTGTGCAGGGGACAGGTACCCTGGAGTGCGTCTGCAAATGTGATTGCTCCTGGGGCTCGGTGAGGCTCCCTGCTGTGTGGGGCTTCCTCGGCCTTGGAGTCCAACCTGCTCCTCCTGCTGGCTGTGTTCCAGGCCCTCCCCGGTGCTGCTGAGCTGCGGGATTCCCCCGGAGGTGGCGCAGAACGCGCTGCGGCTGAGCGTGGGCCGTGGCACCACACGGGCAGATGTGGACAGGGCTGTGCAGGACCTCCTGCAGGCTGTGGGGCTGCTGGAGCGGGACCAGGCCCCGTAGAGCCCTGAACTGCTCCACGACAGCACGCAGGTTCTTGGGGTGGGCCCCTGGGGGAGCTGCCTGTGCCAGCCTGGGCTCCGGGGAGGTTCTGAGGAGGGGGCTCGGCTGCTTTGGGGCTGGGGCAAGACTCAGCCCTGCTGCACAGTGGAGGCTGCTGCAGAGTCCTGCTGTCCAGTGCCCCTGGCTCGCCAGATGTGCCTAGCTGGGTGCCTGCACATGTATGTGTTGGCACAGCTGAGCCTCAGAGCTCGAGTCCCTGCAGAGGGACAGGCGTGGAAGCCTCGTGACCCGGTTGCTTTCCACAAAGGAAGCTTTCCTGCTGCCTGAGCAGCCAGAGGAAGAAAGACCATCTGCCCCAGAGTGAAATGAGGAGTTGACAGAAGCACAGCAGGATTCTGGGCTGGGAACTGCTCTGCCCTAAGCTGTCAAAGGGGTTTCTGGCTGGGCAGAGTTTTCCCAGCACTGCTTTGCTTTACCTGCTCCCTTTTTATTCTGTCCTTCCTACAGGGGGCAGAGCTCCTGTTGCCAACTCCACCTGCTTCTCAAGGAAACAGCTGTCGGGGCAGCTGTGACTGTGCCAGCACCTGAGGGACCCCTGTGTGGCCCAGGGGGTCTCTGGCATCACCAGCACTGGAGGACACAAGTGTCACACGGATCAGGAGCATTGCCATCTGGGCTGGCTGATGTCAGGGAACTTGATCTCCCTAAGTATGCATAGGAATAAAATAAATTGCTGCTTCTTTTCACAAGTAAAATGTATTTTCTATGGGGGAAGCTGGACTGGTTGGAGCCACCTGAGTGATGCCTTTTCCCTCAGAAAATGCTCATGGCACAGAACAGAGGCACAGGCAGCTGCAGTGGGAGGTGCCTGCAGGGCTGGTTGGCACAGAGCCCATGGACACAGGTGCTGGCCTTTCTCTTTACAGCCACACATTAGAATGGCCAGGAATACTATTTGGGCTCATAAAACCCTGGGGCTCTTGGTGAATCCAATGCCTTCCTGGAGTTTTAGGACCCAGGCACCCTGAGTGACAGTCACTGATGCTGCCAGGCTGGTCAGTACTGCCATGCTGCTCACACCTCCATCTCAAATGTATTCTTTTATTTCTCCATTTTTTATGCTCCCTTGGATAATACTCTAAACCTCCTTTAGAAAATATGGTTCCATTGAAGGGATTTTGGTCTGCTTCAGGGCTAGATCTTTTATCTGTCATGGACCTTACGGTTCCTGGGGACCTGTCACAGCTGTGGCACAACTGGAAATCCAGCTTTTGAGGCTCACTTTCCCCCGTGGGACGTGTGGGCTTCCTGCATTGTTTCAGCCAGAAATTTAGCCACAAAGCACAAAAAGCTTTACTGACTTCTTTATATGCACAGGAATTGCAAGTTTTAGCCACAGAAATTTAGCATTGCTCCATTTAGAATATGACAGCCAAAGCTTAAGAAGCATTACAGAGGAAATGACAATTTGGTTTGACAGTTTTAATGGCTCGTCTTCCTACTACCACAGCACACATGAATGAGAGTCACTTTTGAGTCCCTCTGTATTGCTTTATCCAGAGAAGGTCAAGAAGAGCTTGGCCTGTATTTCAATGGGCCAGCCTGTGCTGGCTGTGCTACTCTTTTGGGTGTGACAGAATGCTTGTGTGCAGCAGAACAAATCCACCTGGCACGGGAGCCTGGAAATACCAACATTGCTACATCAGCTGAGAAATGAAATGGTAGAGAGAAGTGAAATGGCCTGGCCACCAGGCTTGGACACAGGAGTTGGAAGGAGTCACTTCCACACGGTCACAGCCAGAATCAGACATGGAAATCCGACATTCATTTACTGGACAAATCCACAATCTCCTGATAATCTTGCCTTCTTAATTCCTTCCAGGAAAGCTTGTAACATGCAAGGAAAAAAACACTCACCAAAATAAGCACTGCCCCCACCAGATCACAAGTGCCTGGGAAGCTGTGCAGCACAAGGAGCTGCAGGACCATGGCGATGACGATCTCCAGGTGCTGCACCGTGCTCACCAGAGCAGGGTGGAACTTGCCCAGGGCGTGGTAGACCCCCAGGAAGGCTGCAGTGGAGCACAGGCAGATGGCAAGGAGATAGCTCCAGGTCTCCCCATCCAGTGGGACGATTGGCTCTTGGAGCAGGAACATGGTGGACAGTCCCCACACTGTTCCCGTCCAGCTGAAAGTGAACAGCGCTGTCCACATGCTGATGTGGTCTTTGATGGACCTGTAGATTATCATGGAGAGGGCAGTGGTCAGACCAGCCATGACGGTCATGGTGTAGCCAAAAGCTTCCTTCCAGGTGCTCAGCAAAGAGTTTTCCTCCTTAACAATGTTGGGGATCATGACCAGACAAACCCCGAACACGCTGCCCATGACAGTGAGTACGTCTATATAAGCCATTCCTTCATCTATGAGTAAAAAAGCCAGAATGGCACTGAACACCGTGGTGGTGGCCCTCCACATGATGGTCCCATTGCTGGGGGGCACTATGGAGAAGGAGGTGTAGGCACAGGTGATGGAGATGACATTGCACACCCCATAGAGGAAGAGCCGGAGCCTGTAGCCTTTGGGGCCGAAGGGAGGCTCGTGGTGGTAGCACACAGCAATGAGGGACAGCACCTGCAGGACCGAGCGGATGAAAATCAGCTCCAGAGATGGCACTTTGGAACGGTCAGAAATTAATCTTGTGATCAGAGCCACACATCCGTGAGCCACGGCAGACCCAAAAAGGACTGCCCACGTTTTCCTGGAATGCAGCACATTGCCTTCAGCAAAGTGCTGGGATTGTCCAGCCTCATCAGGTTTTGGCAGCTGTGCTGGTTTGGTGTCTATTGTACCAAAAAAAGTATTTTCTCTCTTCTTCCCATTATTCAGTAGTCTTCTCTTAGGATTATCCTCCATAAATACTCCAGTATCTTCATTAACATCCTCACATCCCTCTTCTCCTGGCTGGGGATAATGAGAGGTGTATTTCACTGTTACTGTGTTGGGATGAATTTTCACTCGCTTTTTGACTGGGTATTTTTGGGAAGACGTATCCATTTCCTTAGAGAAATGCCCTGGTCTTAAGAAAAAAAGTGGAGATACATTGTTGTTTAATGAATAATAAGAGATTAATGGATGTAAGTGTAAACTTGTAATAGATTACAAGCTATTTTTATCAACCTAATCCAAGTACTAGTAGCTTGTTCTTGGTTTTGCTTTAATTTTCCCCTGAGTTACTGCTAAATACCTTTGATGGCTGGGCCATTTGGATCTCCTTAAAAATCAACCACTGCACTTCACTTTAGTCACTAATTTTTGAGAATAACGTATTTTGTCATTATGCATGGTATACATAATGAATTCTAGTATATTCTAATAAGAAAGTTCTCTTGCTAAGCTTTTTGCCCTGTGGTTATGCATTATTGCTAATGGCTTGCTAGTGTTAGACGATTACAGGAGAAATTTGGCTGGAGGAGATGACTGAGTAACCTGGGGAAATAGGGAGCACCCCCAGGCAAGTCAGCAGTTTGCACGTGGATAACAACACATCTTTGAACACAACTGTGACAGCGTTAAACCCTTCTGTCTCCTCGGGAAGGGCCATTTCCCACTACACAAACAGTGCCCGTGATTCCTGCGGGGTGGGGCAGTTGTTTAATAAAGGCAGGGGTATGAAATGACTGTTCACACCATCTGTGCAGAGCCTTCCAAGTGAAGAGGTAGCAGGAGCAAGGAAACCTTCCCTGCCTGCTCTTCGCCCCAGTAAATAAAACCTGTGCAGACCTTACCTGTGACAGAGACATGCGATTCCAAGGCAGAGGGGGAAAACACCGCTTCATCATCTACGTCTTCGATGGGCTATCTAGACACAAACAACACCTGCTCTCAGGTACCAGCAGTGAAGGTTACAACCATCTCGGCACAGAAAGTAAAAGGCAAGGGAGGCTCAAACCCCAAACCACTTTAGATGGAGAGAAAGCAATCAGTGGCATCATGTCAAAACCACTCCTCAGCCATCTCCCGGAATTACTGAGGGAGCTGATCCAAAGAACAAGTGGTGGCTTGTGAGCAATAAGTTCCTACAGCTCGACAGCGAGCCAATGCAGCCTCCCATGCCTGCAGTGCTGCCCCACGGGCTGCAGAGGAGAGGGGGCGCAGGAGGAGCCATCCTCCCTGCCCGGAGCTGCCCCTCCGGAGCCGGGCTCCGACAGCGGCAGCAGCAGCTGGCACCGCTCGATGGCCGCAGACACTCCTTGTCCCCAGGGAGGACAGCAGCGTTCCCGGGGGCCCTGGTGGTGCAAGACCACAGCCGCTGGACAACGGGCTGAAGGGCAGGACAGCAGATTGTCAGGGAGAGCACAGCTCTAAGGGCAATGGTGAAGTGCGGGCAGTAGCTCCTCATAAACACCGAAAACACCGCGGCCAGGTTCAGCCCTGGCGTTTTCTGTGCCTGTGATCTGTGACAGCCAAGCACTGCCTGCGGCTGTGGCAAATTAATTTACATGAGAAAGGGACAGTCTGCCTTTTCCCTCGCGGGCTGAGTGTTCATTAACCCCTGCTACACCCTGTCTCAGTCGGCTGAGCTGTGGCCGACTCCCCGCTCTCTTCGCAGGGCACCAGTCCCAGCTCTGGGGGAAGCAGCAGCACCAGTTTGGAGCCGCACCAGCACCAGGGGCTGAGAACCCTCTCGAGTGCCCCCGTGTCAGGAGGCCTCGCCCAGCGCTGCTGTTCGCGTGTTCTGTGCAGAGCCGGGGCCGGAGCACAGCAGCAGCCCCGCGCGGTGAGAGCAGCCCGCGGTGTCCACGGGCAGCTTCCTGCGCAAGGAACCTGGCAACGAGCAGATGAACGCCAGGGAGAGCACACAGAGCTGGCTGTCAGCTGTGCTAGCCAGCACTTCATGCAGCACATCGACATTTACCGGCACCTGCCAGAAATGTGCCCCAGGCTCACCCGCTACCTTCGCTTTTCCTTCAGTTAAACTGCTCATTTCCGAATCTTCGCGTGCAAATGCAAACCGCACTGGGTGAGCCCAGGAAGGCAGTGATTTTCACCTGCACGGCTTTTCCCACCTAGCATTTTCATTGCGTTACAATCCACGGTTTTGCCTTGCAGCCTTAGAAAAATTAAGACTTTCTTGCTTTAAGGCACAACATACTGGATCGTGACTAAAATAAATGGCAGGAAAAGAAGACAAAAGTGGACAACAGGAATTATTATTAGATTGATAGTAGACCACTGGGTAAACTCATTCATTTCGTTAAGAAGCAGCTGAGTAAACGCTGCAACTGTTCCTGAAAACAAAGCCAAAACAGCTCATTTGTTACTATGAGCACACAACGGTAACTTTCTTGGTTCCTGGCTTTAGATCACATTTTCTTCCAACAAATAGTTGCAAACTCAACACAACAGTTTCAAATGTGGCACTGGACCTGTGCAATGCATTCAGGGATCTCTCTGGAGGAAAACAATAGATGGTGAGCGTGTAGCTCAAAATGGCTGTTCTGCACAGAGCTGCTCAGCTGGGAACCAGAGCGGTTGGGAGTCTGCACAGTGGAAGGGCAAACACGTGTGAAAGGCAGGAGATGGGAAGTAATAAAGAACAAAAAAATAAATAACAGGAATGCTTAGCCTAAAATTTCATTTTCCCAACTAAATACTGAGTGTATGATAAAAGTGATGCCAACCCTTTCTCAGTACATTTGTTTGTAGCCTTTGGTGACCTCACTTTTCTTAACCAGGGAAAGTTTCTATGCAGACTGAGATTAGGGCATATCCCAGATCCATTATGTGTGTCCCTGACACAAATTTAAAACAGACAGAAATCAGCACTGCCTATACAGACAACTTGCTACTTCTCTTTCTGCCCATAGCTTTTCTGGAAATTACATGAACTTTTTTATTTTTCCTTCATATCTGGAAACTTAACATGGCTTATTTGCGTTTTCTATTAGAAATACAAGGTGATTTTGAATCAAGTGTAATACAAGGTTGAAGATGAAGCACAAAATTGTCAAGTTATACAACAAACATTCCCAATTCAGCCTGGGACACCCATTTAAATTACCAGCTCGTTGAAATCACTGACTGCAAAGTGCGAACCCGGTTTTCCCTGGGGAACAAATAACCACTGTAAATTAAATAAATGGCACCGATCATGGATAGAATACAAACCATGATTTCTTTTAGAAGGACAAAACTGAATACTCCTCTCCTTCCTTCCCTCAACCACTGCAAGTGCTGGTTAGCCAGGTAGAAATAGGTGATTAGCTGCCCCTGACTGCAGGGGCTGGGAGCCTGAACTCTCCTCCTGTGCCTGAAGGAATGAGGGCTTTGAGGTCTGCTGATTCTAACCACCAATCTTGAATAAACTCACCAAAAAAATACTGTCATCTTCTGCCAGATTGGTTAAAATCAGTCAGCCTACTGAAGTGTTATTATGAAAGACTCACAGATGTGGCAATTCCAGTCACAGGCACAGAGTTGGGAATAAGTCAGCTACCCCAGCGCTCTGAAAGACAGGCTCCATAGGAACCCTTTGCCTCTTCTGTGGAAAATCCCCCAATCCTGACCAGATCAGGCTGAAACTACCAGAGGGCTGTGAGCAATCTCTACAGGATAACTACAGACTGACAATTCTCCTTGAACATCACACAAAGGAAAGACCCACCCACTCCTGGAAACCCAGAGAACTGACTGAACTCGTGCCACCTTCTCTAAACACACGTGTGCACTGACTTCTCAGCATAAGGGGTTTTGATTCCTTATCAGGTGCAGGAAAATCTCCTGAAGTCCTGTTTCAGCACCATTAAACCACCTGGAGATTCTGAGGTGTTTCATACTCCAGGCAACTGCACATGCCAATGGATCTACACTTAGGTGGTGCATGAGTACCTTCATCTTTTTAGCCAGATTGACATAAATCAATTTAATTAAAAATACATTCCAAGAAACTCAAGTCTTTATTAAAATTTAATGAATAGCAAAAGGTATTTAAGAAAATGAAGAAGCAATTACATGAAAGGAGTTTTTAGCACTTAAGCACAAGAGCAAGCATTATACACAAACCAAGAAACCAGTACCCCCTGTCTTCAAATTCATTGAGTCACATCCAGCAGCACTGCCTGAAGGAAGAGCCAGTACAACCTTCACTGAATACAAACACAAACCCTACACTGAAGTCCCACAGAGTTGTCAGTACATTTCTGGTAATATTTTGCTACCCAAAAAACGACCTCTATTTGTGCTAGCTCACTGAAGCAACCTCATTTGATGGGATATACCTTTAATTCCCCTTGCTTTCTCTATTCTCTTGCTGAATACGGGCTCCATTTGCAGCCATTTCCACGAAAAAACACTATTTTCTAATTTCTCCATTCATGCCTGTTGCCTGCTGCAGCTCCTACCTCTGCAGCAGCAAAGCTTGCGTTAAGTGATTTTGGGAGAACAGCCACTTTGCCTGCAAACTTCCCATTCCAAAAACCCTTATCTGAACAAACCCCTTCAGATAGCAATTCCAGGCACAGGGGAAAGAACAGAGAATACACGAACACTGAAATATAGTCCCCTGCAGCACAGGAAACCAGGAAAGAGCTCAGTTAGATGTAAGAAAGGTTTTAAGAGGTACATTACAATGGGCTGAAGCACGAGACGGCACCTTCGGTCCATGACAGCAGCTGACAGGTCGAGATGAGCGATACCTCACTCACTGCTTTGGATCCTCTCCCAAAAATCTGCACCCCTGGCAGCCAGCGGAGCGCGCGGGGCGTGCAGGAGGGGACAGTCGCCTGCAAAGCGACCGAGCTCGGGAGCGCTGCGAGGAGGGCGGCACCAATCGCGATGGCAACTGTCGCCGACACGAGGGCACTCGTCAGAGGACGCGGGGCGTCTCCATGGGAACCCCTCCGGGCAGGAGCGGGCGAAGGGCGGCGGCTGCCCGGGCTCGGTCCCCGCCGTGCCGCGCCCTCCGCGCCCGCCCCCGCCATGGCGGAGAGCGCCGGCCCCGCTCGGCCCCGGGCACATCACTGCCACCGCCCTGGCGCCGCGGGCTGGGGAGGCGCTCCGGCCGGGCTGGGCCCTCGCCCCTGTTCTGTCGCGACAGTCACGACCCCCTTCCCCCCGCCGTGTCCTTGTCCCCGCCGCCTCACTGGGCCCGAGTCTGTGCCCCTGCCCCGCTGTGTCGTGACAGACACCCCCTCCGCGGTGCCCGTGTCCCCGCCGGCTCTGTCGCGACAGTCGCCCCCCCCCCCCCCTCCCGGGGCGCCGCCGCGGCGCGGCCCGAGGTGAGCGCGGCGCGCGGGGAGGGAGCGCGCGGGAGGCGCCGATCCAAGATGGAGGCGCGAGGGGCGGGGGCAGCGGGGCCGGGGCCGCTCGCTCGCTCGCTCGGTCTCCGCGGCGGCCGGGCCGGGAGCGGGCGCTGCCCGTGCGAGGAGAGAGGAGAAGGGGAGGGGAGGGAAGAGGAGGCGGCGCGGGGCGGGGCGGCTCCTGCCGGAGCAACGGGTCCCCCGGGCGCGGCGCTCTTCGCCGCCATCTCATTGTCCCCGCCGGGGCTTTGCCGGGGCCCACGGGAGCGCCCGCGCCGCCCGGGCGCCTGGCCCGAATCCAGCGGGGCCAGGCCGGGATGCAGCCCCGGGGCCGGGGACCCCCGCCCGCCGCTCCTGTTGCTCATCCCCGAGTTTCCAGTGCGGTGGCACCGGGGCGAGCGGCCGCCCCTTGGCTGGCCCGGGGGACAGAGCCGTGTCACGCAGTGGTGGGGCTGCCCCGTGTTTTAAATGGGAAAAGCGGCGCGCCGAGCCCCGGGGATGGCGGGACCGGAGCCGGGATCCAGCGATCCGCGGCTCCGGGAGCAGCCAAGTGCAGGCAATGCCCTGTGGCCGGTGCTGGGAGCGGGGGAGAGGCACAAAACCGGGCTGGGGTCCTGCACTGCTGGGCTCAAATATAGCAAAGGTTGTGCTGGGAGTAGTGGAAGGCTTCGGTGGTGGTGCTGGTCACTTGGTACCTGGCCCATCCTGGGAAGTGATGGACAGCTGCACTCTGCTTTCCCTGTGCTCTGGGATGGAACAGGGAGTGTGAGCAGTGGTTGGGAGGAAGCGTGACTCGGGAGAAAGAAAATAGTTGTAGTATCCATGGAGAAACTTAAAGGGACATGACTGCCAATACCAGTGTCAAAAAACTTAGTTTCTGGGAAGACACTGTGAGTTTAGTTAAACTGAGTTGAGCTGCTTTGTAAGTATTGATTATTTCAGTTGCATTTCATGCAATTTTGTAGCTGTGTAGAGTTAGTGTAGCGGTAGCATCTATTGTTGAGGTTGCTGAAGAATGAAAAACCTTTTCCAGATCACACCACCAATGCAATTGTTATTAAACCGTGTCCTGTGTTTGGTGGGATAGATGACATTAATGTCTGAGTTCAGTAAGTTTTCCATGTTACTACACTAATGAAAAAGAAGAGGTGTGAGAGAAGGATCAATGCAAATTCTTTGGATCCAAAGCAGTTTGGTCTTGCCTAGTGCTATAGCAGGGTTATTTGATGAGTGTTTGTACAGTGTAACCCATCCACCCCTGAAGAAATCACTGGGCCACAAGGCACTGTGCAGGTTATCTGTCAAAAGGTGCTCTGGCCATGTGAAGAAGTTCTTCCTGTTACAGAATTAGAAACCAGTGCATTCTTTCTTTGTTTTTTTTTTTTTTTTTTTTTCCTGACTCAACTGTGATGACTTTTTGTTGGAAAGCCTGAGAAAACACACGTAGGGGTGCAGAGGTTTTGAAATGACACGCTAACCCGTGATGCAGCAGGATTTCCTTGTGAGCAGGAGGGCTGACTTCAGTGGGACTGATTAATCTGAGAGGATGTAATTTTTACTGGCTGCTCAATAGAGAGTGTGCTGTTGAATTTCCATGTTGCTGCTGCTGGTGGACACATGGATTTATATCAGTGAGAGTGGGTAGTGGGAATGAAGCTTTTCTGAAGCTGGGTGAACAATTAATGCCAGTTCTGGAGGTTTAGAGCACTTAATCCATCTAGAGCCCCTGTGTCCAGAGGACTGCAGTCCACAGCCTCTGGTGTTTCCTAACATTTTACAAAGTGCTGGCGTTGACTGGTTCACTGAGGGACAGCATTTCTGGCCAAATGTCCCCACCCAGCATGCTGTGGTCCCAAGTTGTGAGGGCAGCTGAAACCCTGCTGCTGGAGCCGTGTCCCTGGGGTCTCTGAGCTTGTCACCTCCTGCCCCTGGCCACAGCCTGCCCTTCATGCTGTGCAGACTTGGTCGTGACTTCTTCTGCAACTGCGCTGCACCTTTTGAGAGTTGAGAAGGTTTGTGAACAGTATTATGGCTCATATTTGGATGCGATGACAAAATTTGTTCCTTGGGCTAGTCAGAAACTCAACAAGTGAATATTTTTCATTTGAAAGAACAAAATGTACCTTGAGTTTGTGCTGGTGACTGTGGCATTTCTTTCCCTTGTTTGTAAAGACATGCCCTGGTGCAAGTTGTCTAAATACTGGTAATTTAAATAACATTTTAGTGGGCGAGTGAGCCCATAGAAGTGTAAGGATACAGTGAGAGAAATGCTGAATTGTGATGACTTTCTAAGAAGAGTCCTTTTCGTGGGATGAGAACATGCCTTTATGGTAATATTGTGGTTTGTTTTCTGGTAACATGCACAAAAGCCTCTCACACCCTGCTGAGAATCCCAGAGTGCCAGATCCGTAATTACCACAAGACATACTGAACGAGGCAAACTCTGCTGAAGTTGTGCAGGAATGTTAAAGCCAGAATTCAGCTGCAGCACTGCTCAGTGGGTGATCAGCCTCTCTGGGATCTCCCTGTGCTGCACCTTGGAGTTCTGGGATGAGGCTCTGGCTTCTGGTGCTTGGAGTCAGACCCAGGAGGTGATGCTGAATCTGGTGCCAAGATAAGGAAGTGCATTATCTCCATCTGCTGTATTGACTTCAGGACTTAAAATGCCAGGCCACGTCTGCAAGATACTTCCTACTTTCTTTAAAGTTTTGGGGGTTTTCTTGTAGTCACTCTCATTTATCAGTGGAGCTCTGAAACTCCAGTTGCAGATTATCTCTCACTTGCAATGCCATTGTGTCTGCTCATTTGGCTAAAAGCAGAAAGGACTAGAATTGGTTCTTGTTCTTGGAGAAGAAAGGGAAATCCTACAAAGTTTTGAGTTCATGAGTAGATAATTGTTTTGTTGTTTCTACCTACGGCATTCAGGGAAATGAAGTATTTTGCTTTTCCATGCTGATGTAGTTTTGGTTTGGGTTGTAGTTTAATATGTGATCAGAACACAGAAACCTCTTTCTTCGTTCCCTTAAAAAATACATGGTTTAGAGAGTGTTAGTATGACCTCTTGCAACTTTTCAGTCTGAAAAACACTTTCAAAAATAAGTGTTGTTTTGTGAAGGTGCACTCTGTTTGTTTTTTTTTTAAAGGCAGACCTCACCTTCAGGTTGCTGTAAGAGCTGAAGGGGAGGAACTGCAGAAGGAATCTTGTCCTTAGCTGTGGTTTTGTAGCAATGTGCTAATTTAATTTCTGATATGTCCTATTGGAAGTCTGACTGTAGGCAATGGTTGCAGCTCTTGTGTCACTGAGAGAATACCCAGGAACTCAGGTGCTTTCCCTGTGGTTTGAAGGATCTGTGCTCCTGGCCTTGCTAGCTTTGCCACATTTCCTCATTTGTATCCCTGCAGGCATTTTATAGTTTGGAAAATGCTTTTAAATAATACCAGTGTGCTTGAGTTAGCACACTGTTATTATTTAAAATAATCTCTCCTACAAGAGATCCATCATGGCCCAAAGTGTCACCTGTGTCCTGTTCTGAACTGTAGGTGTGACGTGAACTTGGTAAATTTGGTAACTCTGCCTTAATTTTGGAATATCTGGGGAGAGAATGCCTATTTATAAATGCAGGTAATTCCATATGAAGTACAAGTAGTGCAGATACAAGGTTTTTCATGCCTCCAGGCCCCTGACTTTGGTGGGTGCTGCTCTCTGTGCCAGAGCTGGGAGCACTGGCTGGCCAAAGCTACCAGCCCCTGGTCCCTGACCTGCTGCTCATCCTGCCCAGAGGGGATTCGGGTCTTAAAAGACACAGGAAGGCTGCACTTGGTGTGGTGGGACAGGCTCTCAGCCACAGCTGTCAGCATTATTAGACATGAGAGTGGGAGTGTGTTGTGAGCTCCAGTCACACAGTTATTAATCATTTATTTCAGAATTAGGAGCAGGAGGTGGAATTTTTAAGCCTGTCCCCCTTCAGTTGAAGGGCAGGTTGTTTCAGGTGGTTCCCAAAAGTAATGAAAGCAGCCTGAGGGAACATCCAGCCAACTGTGTTCCTTGCTGTGCAAGGTTTCAGCAGCAGATATGTTATTTATTCTATAAATAAATCTAGTGGGTTTATATTCTGTAATTCTACAAATAGCAGGATTGTATTATATTGGCAGATTAGCTGAATGAAAACAGTGTTGACAGATTGTTCAGCTCATAGGAAAAAGGTGTTTCTTTGTAGAGTTACTTAGGGATTATCCTGTGCGTCAGAAATGTTTCTAAGTGTCAGCTATTTTTCTACAATAAAATCAAAACAATTAATCTTGAATACATTTTTACGTACTAAAGCACACCGTGTGGAGGTGTTTTTTGAAACCAAAGTCCAATAACAAGCTGAGTATCTGCTCTCCCCCACATGAGGGTTTCTCTCTCTCCTTTTAGGGTTAGAATCCCCAAGGACCTAGAAGATACCGGCATGTTTGTGTTTATAAGTGGAAAATGAAACTTCATTTGCCAGTGGGTAATGAATTCCACTTTAAGTGCATGCTCAGTGTGTCAGTTTTGCAATGTTAATTCCTAGATCTGTTCATTAAGGCCACACGAGCTGGTTGCTGCCAGTGGAATTGCTGAGGATGGTTGAGCTGCTCTGCCAGGCTGCTTCAGCTGAGAGGGATCTGTGTCCCCACAGCTGCACAGTCTCCCTTCCCTTTGTGCTGCTGCTGCCTTGACCTTCCCTGGGGCTGAATTCCCCACCTGGCAAACTGCTCTGCCTGGGAGGGAGGTTTTTGTGCTCAGTGAGTGGATCCAGTCAGGCTGTCAGAGTCAGGAGTTGGTAGAGGTGATGCAAGGTCAGTGGCAGGAATACTTCTGGGGAAAAAATGGTCCTGGAGATGGGGATCCTTCGGATGAGAGGTTCAGGTTGGCTCAGCTGTGTGTGCCTGTGCTGGGTGTGGATGTTCAGCCTGGAGCCCATTGCTCTGAGCACAGCTGGGATTCTGTGGGCGCCTCTCACCCTCTGAGTGCCCCCTGCCAGCTCTGCTCTCTGCAGCCTGTGTTTGCTCTTCCCTTCCCTTCCAGGGGCTGCTCCTGCCCTGCCAGAGTAGCCTGCTGCCATCAGCACGTTGCTGGCATTCTGTTCTAGATGGAAGAGTGTCCCGGTGTGGCCTGCAGCTCCCACTCACGGTGTCATGGCGTTGTGTGGGTTGAAGGGACCTTTCAGATCCTCTGGGGACACCTCGTGCTCCGAGCCCTGCGTTCCTTGGGCTCCCTGGGGCCCTGCTGTGCTGGCAGAGATGGCCACTTGGTTTGCTCTTTGTCTCCTGTCTCTTCACCAGGTAACCTGTCCATGCAAGGTCTCTTGTTGCCATGGCAGCTTAATTTCTTTAAGGGCCTTTTCTTGTTAGATGTCTCTTGGAAATTAAAGCAGCCTCTGTCAAGTACAGTCTGCTGGTGTAAGGGAGGGCCTTGTGAGAAATCCTGTAGATTTGTGGAACTTGACTTTCTTATATAAAAGGAAGGTTGACTTCCCTGTCTGAATGCTGTAGTTTATTTAGTTGCCTACAGATCTCTTTTCTAGAATGGTTTCTACTAAATTAGGCTCACTGGACTGTAGCATCAGTGTTAGGTGAGAGAGTAAACATAACTATAAATTATGTTCAAGAGTAAGCACTGATTCAAGCAGTAGAATTTTATTTTGAAGTCTTTTTTTTCTAGTTCACTTACGTGGCTTCTTTGGTGTCTGATAGTTTTGTTTTTCCCACGTCCTTACTTTAATAGGGCATTGCTTGTGGGAGAGGAATTAAACATCTCTGTTCTAAGAAATGAATATTTTTAACAACAGAGAGGTGCTTACATATTTTGGGATCTCTGTTTTCCTGAGTTCAGTGGAAATTGGTCCGTGCACTGATAATTATTGATAGTGGAGGTGGAGAAAAGGACAGAGGGAAGGAATATACACAGTACTCTCCTGTGGGCCTGTTCCTGTTGGCTACTGGCTTCAACAAACCCAAACAAATGGTTGCAGTGATACTGTAAGATAAATACTGTAGCACAGGGAGTGCGAGTCAGCAGTGCACAGATCGTCCTTGCACACAGAGCTGAGACTGGAGGGGCTGCCCGCCTCTGGCTGCCTCCGAACTGTGCTCAGCCAGCTGTAACCTTTGTGCCCTGCTGTACGGCGTGCTCTGGGAATGGCAGCGAGAGGGGAGAAGGGGAGCTCAGTAGGAAGGAGGGAAGCTCTTCCCCAGGCTTGGCCACAGCTTTGGGTACTTTGCCCTTTGAGCTGCAGATCCTGGCTTGTTTATTCTTCACCTCCTTTCAGTTCTACGATCCCAGTGTTTCCCTTAGGCTCTTCGATGCTTTTTCTGTTTTAGCACTAGCTGATTGTTCTGCTTGTATTCACATAAATCAAATTCACCTATAATGTGTCCTTTCCCATCCCTCTGAGAAGGGTCAGTGTAGCTGATCAGAAGAAAGGGCATAATTTCTGTGGGTTTGTGCATCTCTTTTGCTTCCCAAGTCAGAGAAGTGATTTTTTGTTTTTTCTTTTTTTTTTAATATCTTTTGTTTCTGTAAGCTCCACTTGCAACAGTTTTCTCTGACAAAACAGTAAGATGAAATTGAAATTTAATTCCTGTTTCAAAATGGTCTAGGGAAGTTTTGAATACTAATTATTGTGCTGTTGTAAAAGATGCTGGACATGCTCAGAACCTGAAGAGGTGTGTTTCAATATTGAGCTGTTACACTTAATTTTCTTCCCAAAAGCAGCCAGAGAAGCTGCGTGTTTTTGCTTTGCAAGGGAAGGTTTTTACACACTTAAGTTCCTGTTGGTGGAACTATAAAGCACCAGCATCAAGGACAGAAAGCACTGGTGTGGGGGCTTATGTAAATCCTATTGCCTGACCAGGTAATGAATCGGGAATTTCTTGTCTTGGAGGTAAATGTTTGTGAATGCCAGAGCCATTAGAGCTGGGAGGACAAGCCTTTTCCATTGGTATGCCTTACTTTTCTGATTTCTCATTGCTGGTTGTTGCTTCAGAGCTGTTGGTGTCCTGGTGGAAAGCTGAGAAGGAAAGACAGGGGCTAAGAGATAAGGCTGAGGGATGAGAATCAAGGGAACCAAAGTGTCACAGTTGAGGGGTGGAGTGAGGAGTTGCCATTTGTAGCTGCCATTATTTCCTGGACATTTTGTTTCCCCAAGGCAAGTGTATTGTTACAAAACTGCTAAGGCTTGAATGTGTATCCTTTTCTAAACTTCCAGAATATTTTCTTGGTGATCTCTACCCTTGAGGATTACCAGGCCTTTTGCAAGAGTGTGCCATTCATCAGCATCATCCATAGCATTTGTGCAGGACTTGGAGCCCTGTGCCATGGCAGGAGGTACCCACCAGCATTTTCTGCAGTAAATTCTCAGCTATTGGCAGGGCATGTCACTGATAGAGTTCCATTGTGAAATACACAGCTGAGAATAACCTTTCACATCTTACTCGCCCATAAATTTTTGGCAGTCAGTTCCTTTGTTGTCTGTCCCTCAAACAACTTCCTTGACCTAAAGCCGTGCTTTGATAACACCCACATCCAGGGTTGAGCTATTGTGTCTGCCTCTGTCCTGGAGGCCACGTGTTGCTCCTCTTTGTAACTCGTGCTTGCATTCATGCCGATGTCAAAAGATAATGACTTTGTGTGGCAGTGGTCACAAAAAGCATTCAGCGTGTGGGACAGTCAGCTCTGATTTGTAGTTCCCCAGTTCTGATCTCTTCACCCACAGGCCTGGTAAATGACAAGCAGCAGCACTGTGAAGTGTCACAGAGTGCCACTGCAGTTATTTCTGCTGCTGGAATCCTGAGCCTGTGTGCAGGTTCATGGTATTGGCAGAAGTGAGCCTGACACAGGGAAGAGCTGGTGGAACAGCTGTCATGGAACAATTACTTAATTAAAGAGCATGGGAATGGACAAAAACAGTGACTTCCAGCTCTTTAGGAGACATAAATTCATGGTGAGCTCTCTGCACCAAAGGCGGTGTCAGGGCTGAGAGGAACAGGCTGTTCCTGGTGTGTGATGGGGCAGCTGGTAGAGAGAGTGGTGTTGTGCAAAGTAACTGCAGCTCCTCAAGTGGCTTGTTGTATATATGTACATAAGAAAGAGGTGTCCTTTTTAATCTCTGGACAAGCTGTTGCTGGTGTTGGTGGCGTGCCAGGCTCTTTGAGGGAAGGCCCAAGAGCAGCAGGAGTGTCTTGAGGCAGTGTAGGAACTGTCCTGCCCTTCCTGTGGCTCCTGCATCTGATGCTGCAGTCAGAGCTCCCTGAAATGGGGCCTGGGATGGGAAGACAAAAAGCTGTGGGGAAGGAAGGGAAGAACATGCTGGTTGAAGGCTAGAAATGATCTGAATATCATCTTACATTCACCACACTTGCCTATTAATAGCCAACAAAGAACACAAATTTAATACACCGGGCAGCCTCATTTGTATTATTTTTCCTTAGCTGTAAGCTCAGGCAGTTTGGGACTTGGTTGCTGGGGATTTTTTTTAATCCCCAAGGGGAATGTTGGTTTTTCCATTGTTATAGATGGCTCAGATGAGCACGCCTGTGGTTGAGATGGGTTTTGTTAGGCAGTTACTCCCATCTAATTTCAAATAACACATGCCTTTGACAAATCAACTGTCTGGACTGGAAATTCCTGTGTTAAGTTTTTAGCTCCAGATTGGTTACTTTTGTGGTGTTCTAACAAAACTTATTCAAATTGATTTTTAAATATGAGATTAAGGTGGGGTGTTCTTTTGGTTTTTGTTTGGTTTTGTGTTTTTGTTTTTTGGTGGGTTGTTTTTTGGTGGTTTTTTTTCTGTTTGGGTGGTTTTTTTTGTTTGTTTGGTTGGTGGGTTTTTTGGTTTGGTTTTTTAGGTGTGGTAAATATATCTTCTTCTAAGGATTTCAGTGTGTAATTCCTGCTGAGTTTTCATGCTTTATGGTAAAGGCCAGTGGCTTTAATGAGATCGTTGTTTCCCAGTTGTTAAAAAAAAATCCACATTGCTTGATCATTTTGTAATTGTCTGCAAAATAGTGAGTGGCAGCTTGGTTTGACTCGGATATCTCTTTCTTGCAGATTTTGTAGTTGTGCAGGTTTTGCATAGGAGGATTTTGTGTGTGCCACACAGAGAGTAACCTTCACTGCATACTTCCAGCTCTGGGAAAGGCAGGAGTCTAAAAGACATCAGTCTGCCACTTTGTGAACAGAAGCCATTCCTGAATACCAGACTGTGTGAGGCATAACTCTCCAGGTTTGGAACCGGGCTTTGATTTTTTGGTCTCTGGCCATAAAGTTGCCAAAAGGTGGATCTTGTCAGTCAGGTGTCTTTTGTGCTGTATCCTTGTTTGCTCCAAAGCAGGCAAGTTACAGAGGGCTCAGATAAGGAACAAATGTTTTTCTTAACTTTGTTTAGGAGAGAAAATGTATTTTGGATGAAATCTCCCAGAGGAACTTGAACAGATACTGGATGGGAAGATCAGTAAACCCAGCAGAATATAACAACATCGTGTGCTTGGGCAGTTGAGAATGTCACAGGGCATACAAAATAAGGGGGCAAAATCATGTGCTTTTAAACTGGCCAAGAGCTGACTGGTGATGTTGAGGTCAGAGCTGTTGGTGCTGTTGCATTCTGAGGGTGCACCTACAGAGTGCAGGCACACAGTTTGTGGTGATTGGGATGGGGCCCAGCCTCATCCCCAGTGGCACAGCTGTGAGCAGCAGGTGAGCAGCACTGACAGCAATGAGCCATGGAGTGCCCAGGGGCACTGACCAGCACCAAAGGGAGCAGAGGGCACACAGGGGCAGTGTGTGAACATGAGGGGATAAAAGGCTGGGACAAAGAACAAGAAGGGCAGAGCTTGGAGCCTTCTGAAGTAGTAAGCTGTTATTGTGTATGGGTAGGTACCTGAAGCCTTCTGGTGAGGTAAGGTGTTACTGTGTATGGGGGAATGCTTAAAGCTTTCTGAAGTTGTATGGTGAGACTCTCTGTATCGTGGCCATCTCAACTGTGACATGTGCTGTGACAACAGTGTCTCAGTTTGGCTGTGATCCCAGGTGGAAGGTTCCTGTCTTGGGGGCTTGTTGGTCACTTTGTTGTGTGAGTGTCCATGCTCTCACCACTGGAACCCAGTGGCTCTAATACTATTTTACCCCCTTAATTTTAAATGTCCTGATCCTGTGTGATGGGAAAAATTAACACCACCCTGCCCCCATCATGTTCTTTTCCTTGCGGTATTTTTTCCTTATCCTGCAGCTGATAAGAATTTTTCCTGTATTACTAGCAGAGATTTCACCTTGAAGTATGATTTGTTGAAGACCACTACCCAAAATGTTGTAGTGGCTAATGGTTTCCTAAAATACCTGCTCTGCAGTCCTCTACCCCGGGCTTTCAAGTAGGAGTTTTCTATTATTTAGTCCTTTAATTATTCTCCTTTAAGAATAGTAGGTCACTTTTGAAAAACTGCAAAGTGTTCATCACTTACACATTTCCATCCTCTAACTGGAATGTGCTGTGTTGTGAGAATAGATGCTAGAAAGGCTTTTACTGTTGTGGTTTTATTTAATGAAAGAACTCGGAGTGTGTTTTTCTCTAATTATTTTATTTGAAGTTTTTTCACTGATTTGTTTTGTGCATTGCTGGAATCTCTAGGGTCACAACTCTTAAGTCCAAAATAGTCTTGCTTTTACAGCCATTAAGGGATATTAAAGCTGTAGACCTCGGTGCAGTCTTGTGTTTTACTGGAACAATGGACTTGTTCTAGGATGGTTATTTATTTACTTTCACTTTTGTGAATCTTCTGGGCTTTCTTTGTTCCCAAAAGAACACAGAATGAAAAAAAAACCCAACAATGGAGAGAGAACTTGAGTTAATAACCCCTTTGTCTTGGGGTTCAACAATTTACAGTATTCCTGACAGCTGCTTGTCTAATCTCTTAGTTGCTGGATATTTCACTGCATTTCCTAAGCAACTTATTCCGGTGCTGTATGTTCTTACTGCCTGGTTTGTTTCCAGTGTTTAACTGACATATTTTGCAGTTAACTTGGGTTTTATTTTGTTGTAGTGAACTGTTTCTGGTGTACCTCAATATCCATGAGCTGCCATTTTTTTTTCTCCTTGAGCTCTAACACAAACTATGTCTGAGTTTCTCAGTGTTTCCTTCTGCCTCTGGTTTTCTTGTCCTCAGACCCAGCTTTCAGCTCTGTAGACTCTCTCCTGTCAGTTCATATCTCGAAGTCTGGGCCCCCAAACTGGGCACTCGTGTTCTGATGCTGATGATTTAGTGGTGCAAGGTGGATTGTTCTTCATTCATTCATTCATTCATTTATTTATTTATTGTGACGAGCTCTTCTTGCTCGTCGCTCATCCTTTCGCTCGTTATTAACTCTGGAAGGCTTTGCAGGCCATCCCAGGGGCTGAGAATCTGCCTTAGCCTGTGCTTGGGTGTCTGGAGTCACTCGATTTCTGTCACCGAGAGCCACAGTTACCTTGTCACAAAGGGAGGGATGGCACCCGCATGGGGGGTGATTGTCCCCTGTGTGCTTAGCACGGCTGCAGCACAAACACGGGCTCAGTCCTTGGCTGGGATGGCAGCAGAGAGGAGCCCAGGCTCTCCCCTTGCTCCTGGCGAGGAGCAGGAGGAGCTCTGGCTGATGCTGCTGGCTGATGCAGTTGTCTGTGCTGTCATTTCATTAGCTGCAGTCTTCAATATTCATGAAGAGCACTGAAGAAAGAGGCTGCCTTGTTTGTGCAGCATCAAGCTGCTGGAAGCATACATGGAACATTGGTTTCTCCACGTCCTTTGATTTCCAATGCTGCTTTTTTGTTATTATAAAATGGTGCAAGTCGTCATGCCGACTTTGACAATACAGAAAGAAGACTTGGTTGTTGTTTTTTGGGGTTTTTTTTTGTGGTAAAAGTATAATAGCAGCTGTTAGAGGAACGACTGGGAAAGAAAATTAAAATACGCAAAAAAAGTTAAAAGAGGATGCATTTAATGTGAATGTAATCTGTGTGTTTCACAGACTTGCCCTAAAATTTTCCTGGGAAACAGCTGTCTTCCAGCATGGACAGCATTTGCAGATTTTGTTTCTTCCAAACTGTAGGTACATTTTTGTGCCAAGCAGAGATGTTCTGAGCTTTGAAACCAGTCTTCTGGTTATGACATCACTAGCAACATTTATTTATTGTCTGTTTGTATCCTGGATTCCTCATATCACAGCATTTGTTTCCTATCAGTTTAAAATGTTCAGGGAATAGCTTCAGACAGATTTGCTTTGGTGCTCTACTGTTTTAAGTGCATTATGATTTGAAACCTGGATTTCACTCCTTGTTTGCTTATTTTGAAACTGCCTTTTGCTGTGTTTTACAAGCTAGTTTGTCATGGGATTGTACTGGTAGAGGTAGGATGAAAATTAAAAATTTATTATTTTATAAGTAAATAAATTTAACTAGGTTGTACTTTCTAGGCTTTACTGAATTTTGTTCACTTAGTAGCTTTATCTTGATAAACATACCTAACTTCTTTTTAGTGCTTTTTTATCCTCAGTTAGTGCTTTCCCACCTCTTTTTTAGGTGACAGGCTATCACCTTTGCTGCCCTGCTGTCACCCCGAGTGTCTGCTTTTGACTGATGAGCCTCTGTCCCCTGACCACTGTCGCTGCTTCCTCCAGGGGCACTTTGGCTCCTGCTGGAGCACAGGCTCGTGTGCCTGGCTGGAGCCTGTTCCCGGCCATGCCCCGGGGAGGGGACAAGTGCCCCGTGCAGGTCTGGGACAGCCCGGGGGTGCTGTGTGTCACTCGGCGGTGACAGTGCCATTGCCAGCGCAGCAGCCCCGCTGTGTTGTACAGGTGTTTGGAGAGGCACGGAGGGAACCCGACAGCTTTCAGCAGCTGTTTTGTCGGCAGATGAGCGGGACTCTGAGTAGCAGAAGAATGCAGGGACAGCGCGGGGCCTTCCTGTGGTGCCGCACGGCCTCCCTGTGCCGCTGCCCTGCTGGGGAGCGGTGGGAGCTGCGGCACCGGGGCTGCCGGGCAGGAGCAGGGCATGTTCTGGCTCTGTGCTCGTGTGGCTCCCAGCTGATGGAGCAGGCTGTGTGCTGTGGTTGGGCATTTTACTGGGTGGGGCAGCCCAGAGTACAGCGGGAAATGAGTGAGTGCCCAGGAGCCTGGCTGGTTCTCTGGGAATACGGCTTGCTTTCCTGTCGTTGCAGCTGGGATGCAGGCCATCGGCACTTTATTCTTCCAGGGTACCTCCCAGGGAAGCTCATCTCCATGATTATTACATCACTTATCAATATATCTCCCTTCTTAATAGACTAGGAAGAGCCTTGACATCAATCTCTTACTTTCCCTTCTAATAGCCCTCAAAAATCGAAGGGGAAAAAAAGTCAGCTGATCTTGGATCTCTTGAGAGTTTGGCACTGTGTGTGTATGAGGAGCTTGAGCTTTGAATGTTTAAATCAAAATCCATTCAGTCTTAGGATGTTTTTCTCGCTGCTTTCATCCATGTAGTGCACAATTCTACAAGTTTCTCTTCTCCTTTTTTCTCTGTACATTGCAATATTTTTAAGAATCCTTTCCCTGATCGAGCTCCAGAACTGTTTTCCTGCCTCTCCTCTTCACAGTGGCTGTATCAAAGTTCTTGGTTAATAGACTCAACAGTGTAGTGTTAAAGCAAGAAAAAGCTTGTGCTGTTTTATCATAACCTTGTAACTCTTTCTTATCTGAAATTAAAGTAAGAAATTTAAAAAACCCCACTATAACATACAAAAACAACAGCCAGCGGGGTGGGGGAAGCTAAACAACTAAATATGGGGTATAACAACTCAAGGCAGAATCTCTTCCTTCTCACAGCCAAGAACCACATGGTTGGGTGTCAGGAGCAGGAATCTCACCAGCTACTGACAGTGGTTTGTCCATAAAATCATCTTTGCTTAGGAATTTTCAGATGTTTGAGATTCATTTTCGCCTGTAAAGTGGGGGTTCTGCTCAGAAAACAGGTGATAGACTTCAAGAGTTCATTTCAATCTTTACCTTGCTCTTGTAATGTCAGTTGTTGACTTAAGGAAAATGTCTTATCTTTGCAAGTCAGTGTTTAATTACTGTGCTGATTGTTTTCTCTTCCATTTCCCTGTAATGGGGTTTAATTTTATCAAAGTCTTCATCAGTCTGGGAGTTTGCAAGCAGATTAGAAATAAAACTGTACAGCAGACAACAAGCAATAATAAATACCCTTTTAAATGTTAATTTTTAAATAATAAAAATTTGTAAAACCTCTCCTGTTAATGATACTTTGAAATGTGTTCTGGGTACCCTTTTTCCAGTGAACTGAAAGCTCACTATGTTTTCTTTCTTCTTCTTTTGGCAATTAATCTCATAACCCATTCTCACAGATGATTCTGGTGTTTTAGTAAGGTCAGCAGCTACTCTAAATGACAGCCTTTTTTCAAATGTGGCTGCCAAATTGCATTATTGTGTCAGAGAAATATCTTCTGTCTGCAAAGGACACATGGACACTCCTGTTACAGAAACATTAGCTGTTCCATCTCTGCTCACTGTGCTCATGTATCATGCTCCCTCCTCTGAGGAATAATTGAAAACTTGTGGAAGAGGCTTCTGTGCCCATTGGTAAAGAGCTCATGAAACTTTTTATAGCTCAAAGGACAAAATTTTCTCAGCATTGCCCTAGGAATTCTGGAGAGATGCTTTTAGCTTCAGTGTGGGAAATTTTGCTGAAATGAATAATTGTCTTATTTTGCATTCTGTTAACATGCCCAGTGTGTCTGGAACTGCAAGATGGCTGTATTGACTGCAGTTCGTATGTGAATCAAACATACAATAATACATCATATTCCTTATAACATATATACAGTATATAAAGCAAGTAAAACATGAAAGTGTGGAAGAGTTCCCTGCATTCTGACTGCAGAGGAAGGTGTAAGGTTTGGGAGTGCTCAGGGCTGGGTTTCTCTGCTGCTCTAGGTTCAGAGGGCTGGCACTGAAACAGGCTGTTCTTTAAGGGTGCAGTACCCACAGGTTCTGCCAGATGTGATGTTCAGGCTCTGGGTTATCTCACATCTGCTCATGGTGCTCTGTCTACAAGGTCACATCCTTCTTACAATTCTGGTTTTGAGTGCTACCTACAGAAGTAAGAACTTATAGACAGGATTTGACTTCACTTTTTTGGTTTTTCTTTAATTGAAGACTATAAGAAGGCATGAAAACCTCAAACACATTCAAGGGTGGAGTTTTTGCTCCACATACTGATTTGGAGTTACCTGTGAATTCTCTGTGAGTTCTGTATTCAGGACTTTCTGTGCTTAGGAAGGATGTGTGATTTTCAGCAGATGTATTTTAGGGTGCTGAACACCTTCTGTAAGTGCACAGTGAAGTCCAAGTTCCAGCCTGCAGGTAAGACAGGTGTCTTCCATAGCAAATGCACAAGTAATTCCCCATGTTCCTGCAAAACAGGAATAAGCCTAAAAGCATTATCTAAAAAAGATAGTCGGTTCTCTTTTCTCTCCTTGGCAGTATTAAGACCAGAGCATTTTTGATAAAGAAATGTAAAAATCAGTGCTGGGAATCACACCAGAGTTGCAGGGCTTTTGGAGCTCCCATTCCTCTTGTGTTTCCCCTTCGTGCCAGGTTGGGAAGGGCAGTTAGGAATCCTGCAGGGATGAGCTCCTTCCCAAGTGCCTGGGGGCCTGGGACAGACTGAGAATGTGTGTTCTGCTGTAGATTTTAAAAATGCACATTAAAGCAGTGTATCCTGCTTGAAACCCATTATTTAGAAAGCTAAGTGTGACAGAGACAGGAGAACATGGTAATCACAGCAGAACAGGCCAGGCTGAGGTGAGGAATGAGAGGTGGGATTGCTCTCTTCTGTTGGTCATGGGCTGGAAATCGATTAGTGCTGGATGTGAAAAATGTAATTAACGGTGAAAAGAGCCACTGGCAATTTGGAGTGTGCTGAACATGAGCTGTGTAATGCAGTAGGGAGGTGAGCTCAACCACTTTAAATGGGAGAACCTGTCATATCTGTAATATTAAAAATCTGTCTTAGTACTAGAAAACTGAAGTGTTAGAGTACTCAGTAATTTATAGTATTTAGCATTAAAAATCTGAACGAGCTAATTATGTGTATTAAAATGGCTGCAATAAAATTTGGACATTGAAAGTTCATATAAGCTCTAAGCAGTAATTAAGGATGCTATTTTAATATATAAAATTAAAGTTGAGCAAAGAAAAATCCTCATGCAGCTCACAAGGGAAAGTGTAGAAAGAAAAATCTGCTTTTAAATTCTTATTGTCTCTTACTGGATTTAGTTGAATAACTAAGAAACATGAAACTAGACTATTCTCTTCTCATACATAGTATAATTTGAGATATTCCCATGTCCTTACTAAAATTGGAGAACATAGTCCTTTGCATGTTTAACTAATTTTATACTTCAGTTGATAGGGGGTTAGAGACTTGTGAATTTTTTGTCTACTTTGTATTTTCTGGGATTTTTCTGTTTTAGGGCTTCTGAGATCACAGTTGAAATAAAAGCTATACTTTTCTCCCTAATCAAGCAGCTTCATTGTTTTTAGCTGGTGAAGTATTTTTGGCACCCTTTTCTCAGTCTGACCTTGCTGGGCTACTACTGCTGGGAGAGCAGCATCTCCCTGAAGAAAAGAAGGAAAGCTCTGCTTTCAGCTGGCTCTGGATGACCCTTTTGGTGCTGGAGCCTCCTCATGGAGCAGTCAGAAAATCCAGGCAAACTCCTTATCCACCTGCAGACCTTTGGATAAGCTCAAACTGTAGCCAAGAAATGGGAAAAAGCTGTTTGGGAAGAAGATACAAAGACACACCAATTTCTTCAGAAGGTCAACAGAGGTGTAATGGATTATCTGAATATTGAGTTGTCACCTGGAATGGCACTTTTCCAAAAGAGATTTACATTACCTGTGTTCTTGAGCCATCCACATTCTTCCCTTCCAGACAGGTAATGGTACATCAGTGACACTGGGCTGGATTCAGTGCATTGCTCAGTTAGACTGGGTAGGATCAAGTAAATAGAATGGGGCCTTTCAGTTTGCCACCAATTTGTTTCTAACTGTTTTCCACTGGGGATAATCAGGATTACCAAGATGTGCCCCTTTCTGCTAAAATTTTGGTGGTGTTTCCTGAGCACAGGAGGATTTGTGGTGAATTCTAGTTGTTCCAGGCTCTATGCCTTCCCTAAATAGGGTTGGAGCATGTCCATTCACTCTTTTTGAAATCCAAAGTAGAATTATTACCTTGTCTGTTTGCTGAACAAATAATTCTGGAAATGTTTCCATTTCCTCTTTTTCCTCTAAGTTTTATACTCGCTGCATTTTCCTTGAGTAGTATTTCTAAAAAAATATTTAGTTGGCTTTTCCTCAAATCAGAAAGTGCTTGTTCTTGTTACATATAGCTGTTGAGGTGGATGGATATTACCTTGACCACTGGACTGAGTTCTCCATGAAACAGTGGCATGGCCCTGAGAGGACTCCTTTTGAGCTGTAATTATGTGCTCTTCAGCACTTCTCTTAGCAGGACCCTGATCAATACAGTACTTCATAATTTCTCAGGTTCAACTCAGATTTAGAGAGGACATCAGGATTAATGTGTTCAAATTATTCTCTGGAAGCAATCATGCTGTTAGTTCATTCAGCAGACAAAATCAACTTGACCTGGACCAGGAAGCTGCCTCTCATCCTAGACCCTTACCATAATTCACTAAACCCTTTGCATTCATTGATGTTGCCTGTTCTTACTACTGCTTTTTATATTATCAGAGAAATCATTAACAGCTTCCTCTTGTCTGAGATTATGGTATGGTTTCTTAGAAGCCACATACCAGTCAAAGGTTTGGGGTTTTTTTGGCTTGTATCACCTCCTTTCTCTAATTCTAATTTCCCCCACTAAAAAATAAACAAGTGAAAAAAGCCAGCAACTCAGAAGGGCAAAACGCTGAGCATTAAATCCTGTGCTACTAAACTTCTGGGATTAAGAGTTTTTTAACTGCTGAATTCTGGAAGGTTTTTGAAACAAACCTTTGAACACGTATTAATTTGGAAACAGAAGTCAATTCTTTAAAACAGTTCTGCAGTACACATTTAATTGTCTGTGTTTTTTCCAAATGCTTCTGAGGTAGAAAAGAAGCTTAAAGATTCTTGGCAAATACATGCTACTTGGATAGAAACCCAAGAATTTTAACAGCTGTTTTCTGGAGAATGTCTTGGCTTTTCTTGTTCTTGGTGATTTATATCTATATGGGCAGTTTGATGTCACCTTTTGCTGATTTGTGGTTTTCAGTTTGGTCCTCTAAGGCAGTGTGGCTTTGCAAGTGTTTGAGTCACTCCTGTCACTGCTAGGACAGTGGGACAGAGGAGGGGACAAGGAAAAGAAGCTTGGGGTACTTCAATGTTAGGTCTTTTTTATCAATTTTTGGTCTTTTGAATAGGATTCAGATTTTTTATGGTTTGACATAACATGGATTTTAAATGCATTGGAAGGATTGAGTTGCTCCATGTCTCTTTGGAGTACAGCCACTAATTTCAATTAAATTTGGAGTGGGTGGGAGGTGTCCAAAAGACAAATTCCTGCAGTTTTTGTGAAGGTAGCTAACTGGCCAAAGTTACTCTCTTAACTCTCTTTCCCACCCCTCTTCTACACACTCTTCTAAATAAAAGCAAAAGCAGGATTTCAATTGTTGTTAGATGTTAGAGAATCCACCCAGAGTTACAGAACAGTAATCCATGGAGAACCAAGCTTCATTGTTTCCACAGCTTGTGAAACTGCTGGAAAAGACAAACAGAAGGGGACAGTAAGTGTGCAGCAGTCTCAGTTGGCCAAATCCTACAAAGAAAGCTTTTATCAGTATGTCAGCAGGGCAGCAAAGATTTCTGATTCTGTGGTTCCTGAAAACAGAAATCATGTTCTGGTTCTGGAAGAAAATCATCACAGTTGAAACTGGAGCAATTACATTCCCAGGAAAGGCAGCAGGAGGGACAGAAAATTGTGCGTTGTAGCTTCTCAGAAATCCCCACAAAGCAGCTGATCACATTTAGGATCTGATTTGATGGCTCATGATGTGTTCTTGCAAATTCATTATTTTTAAAGTGGGGTTGTGCCTGACTCTTCCAAAGCCACATAATCCATTTGACTGCATTGACAGAGAGCAGTCTGTGTTCCCATCACTGTTCTTGTTCTCTGGGTCAGGAGGAGGTTCCCCTGCTGCCTTTACACTCCTTGTTTCTCTGGTGGGTGAGGGCAGAGGGCACCAGAATGGGAATGCACATTGATCATAAGAGGGAATGTGGTTTTATTGTACTTGATGCATATTGTATAAATTTTTATGGATTAGTATTTTACTTCTAATTTAAGAAGCAGTTTATTTGTATTAATTACTTTTGAAATTGGACAGCTAGTTGGGAGCAATGATTCATTTACTGGGAAAAAATTCAGCTCGTTTGAGGTTTCAGGTTAAATTCGACACCTTCAAATCTGACTCTCCAGTGCAAACTATGCTTTATTCAGTGCTGATGGCAAATGGAAAATTTCTAGTTAGCTAATAAATGTAACTATCAACACTTTAAAACCAGAAAGGAGATCCAACCTTTAAATAAAAGGAAAGCCTGGTGAGTCCTACAGCCTTATGAGAAGTGTCTTTCAAGAATTAAAATGTGGGAATTATCTTAATGATGAACAGATTATTGGGAAAAAGCCATGCAGGAGTCACTTAAACCATCAATTTTTAATGTTA
Organism: Onychostruthus taczanowskii; assembly: GCF_017590055.1. Lineage (NCBI taxonomy): Eukaryota > Metazoa > Chordata > Aves > Passeriformes > Passeridae > Onychostruthus > Onychostruthus taczanowskii. Next base: position 6,201,424 of record NW_024502680.1, on the reverse strand, counting down.
GTGCTAATGTACTAATTTAGTAAGAAATTATGTTCTTGTGATCCTGATAGCAAAGCTGGCATTAATGTGGCTTTTGACTTCCATCTGAAGAAAAAGAGGAAACCTAAGGACCACATGAACTTTCAATGATAAGTGTCACAGCTCCAATGTTTAATTACAATGGCAAATTATGCAGAAAGGGACAGTGGGATTTTGTAAAACATCTTGTTTATGTGAAGGCCAAGGATGTATCTCCTCTTAACAGTGAGACAGCAGCAGCCTACAGGATGAAATGCAAAAGGTACATCTTTGGGATCAAAAGAGCCCCAGAAATGATGGACCTAAAGGTCTGGTAGTCAGCAGATTATTTGTGGGAGGGTGTTCTGGGAGCTGGGTAAGAATACAGTTAAACAGTGGACTCAGAACTCAGTGTAGGCTGCTGCTGGAAGGCACATCCAGCTTCCCTCCATGCTTCTGCCCTTGTTTGCCACACTTTGTGCTCTTGCCAACGTAGTCTGCAGCACTTAACCTTTCAGAGGACTGTATTCTGAAATTGTGAATGTTTTATTTTTCAATTGAAGTGGTTCTTAGAAGAGGAGGTCCAGGAAGAGATAGGAAATATCTGAGCCCCCATTAGAGAAGTAGTTATTTAGAGGGGTTTGATGGCATACCTGACCTTTTTGACAGGAACGTAAAGGGGGGCACAAACTCAAGAACCTTGGGACAGGACAGGATGGAATCTTCATTTGGGTCAGTGAAGGAAAAGAAGCAGAGAGGGAAGGTGGTCCCTGACAGGGAGGTGTCCCAGCTCTGGCTGAATACGCAGTCCTTGAGCCACAGTCATGAAAAGAGGAGGAGAGGAAACTGCTCGAGTTCCACTCTGCATGATCTGGGTTCTCACACTGGGTCTGTGGGACGAACCAGCCTCCTGAAATTGCAAAGGAGAAGCTGGAAAGCTGATTCCAGCATGGCCTAGAGGTGGGGGTGGCCATGGCATTCTGACTGCTGAGGAGCCACTGCTCTGTGAACTTTACCTGGTGCCTCGAGACACCAGGGTGGATGTCAAGACAAGCAGGAATTTTGTCCTGAATAAAGGGAAAGGTCCAGAGGGGGGAGGTAGATTTGGAAGGATGTAAGAGCAGCTGTAGTACTGAATGCAGGTGGTAGTGAAAGCTGGCCTGCACTGTTTATTGTCAGAGGGGTTTGTCAGGGTGGGATATAACTACATTTTTGAATAAGAAGGGACTCACATATACTTAAAATATTAGGCAATGAAAAGTATCACCTAAAAAGATAATACTGATGCAGAATCTAATGTGTGTAAATACAAGCAATTGGGAAGATACAGATTTTGGGAGTGTTCTGGGGAGTATGGCTACACACACGCATTTGTCTTGTGACTGGGCTTTGGGCCTCAGTAGAAGTACAGGTCTTTACAGGCCTTTATTCTGCCCCACATGGTGTTTTTATTATTGTAGATGTGTTTAAAAAAATTAGCCAGAAAATGGCACCACTTTTTAATAACTTTGAAGATGAGGGTATCTTGCTGTTCTAAATTATTTAAAGGTGTGATTCATGAAACTGTGATCAGCCAAATTCTGGATAAAAAATATATATATATAATTACAATTTAAGATTGCTGTTATAAAACCTGGAGAGCTATGTCTGTTGGCATCTCACTGGAAAGATTAAGAGAAACTTCATTGTTGTATTTACAATAGTTTTTAACTAGCCCTCTGCCTCATGACTGCTGCCAGCTGTCCACAGGTAGGAGGAAAAAAGTTCTTCCATCTTGATGTGAGAAGAGAGATTTTAAAGCAGAGCTTTTCTTGCTGTTCAGAGACTTTTCAGGGCATTCCATTAAGCATAACTAGAAATTAATGCTGGTTGGTTGTGCCTCTGCCTGTTTTGCTCCTGTGAACTGTCAGTGGGATGCAGTGAGATAGAATTGCCCCTGTACCTGACTCTGGGCCTTGCTGCCTGGGGACATGTGTCTCACAGCTCTCCTACAGTGCATTTTATGTATAAGAGTCAGACTTTCAAAGGTGCTCTTTGTTATCCAAGCTAAAAGGATTAGTTGTGATTCAGTTTTTAGAAAATCCTCTTTGTGAGAAGTCCAGGACAAGTGGAAAGTCCCTACAGGAGTTGTTGCACACACATAACCAGGCCAGGGTTCTTGGTGGAGCTCACTCGGCCTGAGCTGCTCACTGAGGTTGTGCAGAGCTTTGGGCAGGATTTCTGTCCCTTCCAGCCACCAGGCCCTTGCAGTCACACTTGCTTGTTCCCCTACCAGCAGGATTGGAGAGAGAAATGGAAGGGTAAAAGCTGGACAGCTCATGGGTTGAGAGGGGGCCAGTTTAACAGGGAATGGAGCCAGCAAAAGGGAAAACCCGGTCCACACAAGCAAAGGAAACCAAGGAGCTCATTCAGCTCTCCCACAGGCAGGCAGGTGTTCCACACCTCTGGGGGAGCAGGGCCCAACACAGGTCACAGGGACTTGGGAAGACAAATGCCATCACTCTAAGTGTCCCCCCCTTCCTCCCTCCACTTTATATACTATTCATGATGTCTGGAATATCCCTTGGGTTGGCTTAGGGCACCTGTGTCCTCTCCCAGGCATCCTCAGCCCCTCCCTGGCATTGCCATAGGAGGGGCAGGAAAGGCCCTGGCCCTGTGTGAGCTCAGCAAGAAGAGAAAGACCTCTCCATTATCACCTGTGTTCAGCACAGCTCCTGGGAAGGAAATTAACTCTACCCCAGCTGAAACCAGCACAGCCTCTTACTCTGTTTTCTGATAGCCAGGAGGATTTCAACTGGCATCAATACCAGTATATTGTCAAAGGCTGGCTGCTGTGAGAGCTTGATGTTCATCTCAATCAAAAAAACAATACAGGAAAGCGATTTTTATCTTTGTCATATGAGAGAATGATTTGAACTGGATTTAGAGGATGCGAGAAAGGAAATTGAAACACTTTTCAAGGTCACATTGGAGCTTGGAAGCTCTGCAGGCTTTCTCACCATGTCATTGATGCAGACAGCCCTTGGTGATCCAGGGTCTCTGCAAAGCTCAGGCATCAGCCTTTGTGTTCTGTACGGAGAATATTCTGCAGTTAGCAGTGCACTGACCTTCCACTGCTCAGAGTGACAGTCCATGGACAGCACATGTGCCACAGCTGAGACAGGTGAAGAACTGGAACTTAGGGCGTGCATTTGACTGAACATCACCTGGTGTAAGGCAGGGCTGTGAGAGGAAACAAGAAATGAGCTGCTGTGGGTGGTACTGGAGTATTCTTGAGTTTCTAATTGTGCTAGTTGAATTTTCTTGAAGTTGTCTCTCTGTGAATAACTAATTGACATTTTAGATGATCAGTTCTTTTCTGTGTTTATGCTTTGTATCCAACACTTACCACCAAAAACTGGTGGACACCTGCATCCAGAGAAAGGGGCAATGTCACCAGTTTAGTCTGATGGCTAATTAGAAATAACCTGGCCACAGAATTTCATGAAGTCTACTGAGGCTGAAAGTAGATACTCAGTTTTTTGTTTACCCAATGTGTTTTCAAATCCATTGCTTCTTATTAGAGATTTCACTCAAAACATGTAACAGAAACCTAAATTAAATTACATTTTCTGTATGTTCCTATAGATTTTACAACTAAGTTGGACTTGCTCAGATTAGACATTTAATGATATTTATGAGTTATTTCCCCCTTTAAGACTGAACTGAAGTTTTTTCATACTTCATGAATTGTGTGCACTTAAACAGGAATGTGAGAGTTACATCTTGATGCTAAATATGTGTCATTGTTGGTTTTTTCCATTGGTAGTGAGTCTAAGCCCACATGGGGTTTCCCAGTGCTTCCTTTTGTGGACATAAAGCCTCTGTGTTTATTTGTTAATTTTTTTTGAGTATGTGGTGTGTTCCTGTGAGCCATGGTTATTAATTGACAGATGAGTTACACTATGATGGCACTTAAAATGCACAACGTGTATTTCTGAAAGCAGTCGTTGCTATAGCAACTTTCTAGTAGGTCACTGGCAGTGTTGTGTGAGTGTGTGTGTATGATTTGGCTGTTAATGCAGACTAATACTGGTAGAAAAATGAGAAATGGTAGAGTCAGAAAGAAGGTAGCCCTTCCCCCCTCCCTGTCCTGTCCCCTCAAAACAGCATAAGAGAATTTTGTGGAGAAAATGCTTACTTAGGATATCACATGTATTGGCAAGAAACTGGCTATCATCTGCTATAATTAGATGCTTTTTTTCTATTTATGCAAAGATTATTAAAAAAGCCTCCAAATGGCCTTAATCTGACTCTGTTTTTTCTTTGACATCTTTAGTTTGGTTAGGAAAGAAATCCATACTCGGTTGATCCAAAAGCAACATGTTGTATTTATTGAGCATTAACACCTATTTTTGAAGTACATTTTTAGAATAGACTTAAATTTTGAGAAACTGGGGGAGGGTGGGTTTCCCTCTTTTTGTAAGATCTTTCAGCAAGGTACAATCCATTTCTGTAGCAGCTTGGGCCAGTGCACATCTCCTGGTCCTGTTCTCTCCTGGTTGTTCCTGTTCTTCCCTAGCCCTGGTCCTGTGCTCCTGCAGACAAGGAATGAGCGAGTTCAGGGAGCTGATCCAAGTACAAACAACTGGAAAACAGTTTTTTAAATTGCTAGATGGCTTCCTGGATTGTGCAAATGGGCAGAAAGCCAAGTGCCAGTACAGCCATGGGAGGGAGGAGCCACGGTGCCTGATGTTCAGGGCAGTGGATTGTAGTGACTGGCATTCCCAGACATCCATTCACATGTTACTTCCTACTGACTCTTTTGTTTTGCTCTGAAACTTCGCTAAAAGTGCTGCGCAGAGGACTCTACCCCAAATTCTTTGCATTTGTGTTTTTCTCTGAAATAGTTCTCTAATAGTGTCTCCTGGGTTTTTCTTTACTTTTTAATTTTTACTGCTCTGTTTAGAGAGCATTCATATATCTCTTTTAAAGTGGTAAACCTATACCTAGGCCATTATTTTGAGTCTTGAATTAACACTGCCTTAAGATAACAGAAAGTTCATGATTTATGGGAGCACATTCTAGATGGTGATAAATGAAAATAATGTAACGTGTAGGAAGTGTACTATGATACTGTAATCTAATAGATTTTTATCAGGTTATATATAGTGTGGAGTGTTTAATGTGGACAAAAAGAAAAAGAGTAGGAAATGTGGTCAAGAGCAGGAGGAAAAAGCAGGGACTGCATTTTAAACAACAGTAACCAATCAGATTGGTTCAACCATTGTATGAAAGCTCATCCCAAAACCCTATTGGAAAAGAAAATATCTGTTCCATGTTGGTTTGGGATTTTTTTAATGATTATTATTCTTTGATATGTAGTCATGTTCTCTGTGTTTTGAGAACTTGATTTGTGGAATGTGTTGGTATAACCCCTGGATAAAAAACTTCCTTGATACTTTGAAAGTATTCAAATGATTGCTGAATGCTATATTAAATATACTTGTGTACACTGTGTGCTCTGGAAAAGCTTGCCCTAACTTTGCCTGAAGGGTGAAGGCAATGCTTATACATTAGTGTTTACATTTATTTGAATAATTCGTAGGGAAATGGAGGTAGGACCAGGTACAAGAGAAATGAAAACTTGTGTCTTCCTTGTATTTTCTGTAAGGATTGTTCCTAGAGGAAATGTTCCCTTAGTTAACTCCTGGGGTTACAATTTTTAGCTAGCATTTGCTCTTGAGAATCTCATGGGAATTGAGAATCTGTTTAAGGAAATGCTTCAAAATATTCTCACTCTTGCTCTTACAGCCTGACAGTTTCAAATATCAGTTACTGGATGTATTTTCATTTTATGTAGCTGTGTAAGATACTGAAAGTCCTCTGCCTGTTTTTCTGAAGCACAGAAGAAAGTATTTGCAAATTCTTCAACATATAAAGCTGTGTGGTGTGTTCCCTTCTCTGCAAAAATGGAAGCCAAGGAGTCTTACAGGGGGAAATATCCTCTTGTGTGGACCAGCTCCTGGAATTTCCCCCCTCACTGGAGAGCCTCAGCTTCTCTTTTCCATATCTTCTGTTAAGTTTCATTCAGTCTTACCAGCAGTGCTGAGAGAATTGTGCTTTTTCTATTTCCAGCATCTTATATTTGATGGTAGAAGATGATTCTCTTCTCTTCTAGGCATGAAGTTCTTTTCTCGCCTGTTAATTTTTCTTGTTTTTCCTTAGTCTGTTCCCAGGGAAGAGGTTTGTAAGGGTGTGTGTGTGTGGAAGCAGAAGGCTGGTACTGTTGGAGACCATCACTGTAGCTTAGCAGAGAATTCTGTGAGTAGCAGTTCTGAAGTTCCAGATGTTGAAGGCTGTGCTCTGAACACTGACCTTAACTTCACCACTCTATCCTGAATGGAGCTTTGGCCTTGCATAGACACAAACCAGGCAGATGCCTCTAAGCCCTCTGCACATTTCTAAACAAGTTTTTGTTGTATCAGGGTAGCCTCAGGTTCCCACATTTTCCCCATTCTTGAGTGCCTCAGAGATGTTGGTTTGTGGCTCTTGGTTTCATCTGTTAGCCTGCTGCCTGTGAGGTAGCTCATTGCAGCTACTCTGCATTTCTTCTGGTGATTAATCCTTGGATTCTTTCCCCAGTTCACAGTCAAGGTTAGCTATCCTTGGGGATCAGGTGAGGAAGGGGTTTGGTGTCTTAATTATTTCCTACAGGAGGGTATAGGGTTTAGGTTGCTGGCAGAGCCCATGTTCCAGTTTTCCAGTACCACAGGGTTTCCTCTCTGTTTGGGTATCTTTAGAAAAATAAAGCACTCTGGCAGTTCATGCTAGAATTGTTGATAGTGCCATTACCAGCATCATGGAGCAGCCTTCATCTGCTGGCAGCCTTTCCAAAGGCAGGCAGGATCTTTCTTGTGTCTCTTTTTAAGTGGTCCATTTTGGCTAAGCTTTAGCTAAGCTATTTCATTAGGCTGAAAACTGCTGCATTAGTCCAATGAATTGTTTTAGTAAATATTTCCAGATAAAAAAATTCCTTATCTAGGGGGAAGGACTGCTGTCAGTGTTACCAGGAGAAAGTATTTTTGGCTAGGCTTTAAAGTTGGAAGCACAAAAATGAATGATGCTTGCTCAGACACTGTCACACTAATTCCAGTTTTTGTCATCTGCTTGTCAAATAAGTCTTCAGAAATAAAAAGAGATGTTCCTGTATTTCTGTAAGCAATGCAAGATATAGTTATAAAAGAAATCATCAGTGTTTGCAGTTTAGAGTATCCAAGTAAATTAGTGATAGCTTTGAAGTTTGAGTTGTCACCATGCCTTCAAAGTAAAGTATTTGTATTTAGTCAGGAGGGAAAACACTCAAAGGACAGTGAGGAAGGTGGTGGGAAATCAGCTGTAATGTGGTCAGTGCAATTAGCAAAGCCCATTTCGGTGATGCTGCACTCAGTAAATCCACAGCTCACCTGTGTCCTTGTGCTCTACACCTCCATTTTTAAATAACAAAGAGCAAGCAGTTCTGCCCTCCCTAGCTGGTCTTCCTAGGGTTTTTGACTAACCAAAATTAATTTCTGAATGATAAGAACTTATTTTCAGGATTATTCACTGAGCTAAAATGAATCTCTTTTTTTTCCCTCATGTCTCAATCAAGAAAGGCTTATAGGTACAGGTAATGTATTTTTTAGGTCAGTTGATGCTGCTGTGAAAAAGTAGGCAAGCTCCTGGATCCCACTGCTTTAGACTGAAATAAAGCCACAATCCTAAAGCTCCCTACAAATAGAAAGTAATTCATTGCTGTGAGCTCTGCTGAAGTGTGGGGAGGTATTGCCTGTGGGGTGGAGAGATAAGTTATAGGGGTGCCTTTTGAGTCAATTATTTAAAATGAATATGAATCTTTATTTTCCAGCTGTGCACCTCCCTAAGTGTTTCAGATTGGAAGTGAGAATTTAGGAGTGGAATGGTTTTGTTCTGGGAAGTGTTCTGGCAAATCATTTCCTCCTTTGCTGCTCTTGCTGTTCACCTGTGTAGTGTTGGGGAAGCCATTGGGCTTTGGGGAATTGTGTTAGCCTCTGGATTTACATCTGAATTTTGGTTGCAGTATGAGTTCACCTGGGAAACATGCTTGCGAGGCTTTTTATTCCTAGCTCCAGCATGGTTGTGTGTCTCCACTGAAAAAATGTGCTTGTTCTCACGACTTTGTTTGGTAGTCAGGTTGTTTTAAGGTGGATGAGAAGAAATTTTTTAATGTATGCTGTTTCAGTGAAGGATTTGACTGTACTGTTCCTGCAGGTCAAAAGCTGTGCCATGGGTACTAATGGAGCCCGTACTGTTGGTGAGGTTTGTTCAGCAATGCTGGTAGGTTTTTGTGTGAGGCAGTCTTTGGGAAGGTTCTCTTGGCTCAGTGCAGTGCTGAGCGCTCCCAGCACACGCCCAGGCTCTTGGGGCACTGCCTCCACTTTATGGCTTGTTTGAGTTTCAGGTGGTTGGCTTTGTGACAGAAGGTGTTGGCCTGGTGGACAGGAAACCAGTCTCAGTGTAGGCTTTGGGAACGGTGTGATAGAGGTGTTCGGTGTCACACGCTGGATGGCTTTGAAAGTGTATGAGTTTTCAGAGGAAAAATACATGTCATCTGTGTGCTTCAGAATAGTAGGCTTGGTTGTACCTTTATAATCTTTGTTGAAGAATAAGCCTATTAGGATTTCAGCCTGTTTATGGGTCTCATCCACTGCCTTTAGACTGGGGCAATGTCAGGTTAGGATGGATTTGGGCAATTTAGTAGCATGTGGACTCTGGAGTTATTATTCTTTAAGTTCTTAAGGCAAAATGTGGTCAATGGGAAACTGATGACCTGACTTAGTGAGTTTGTGGTAGCATTGATGGTTTCATGGAAGGATGATTTAAATTGTATAGTTCATAGATGCAGTGTAGTTTGTCTTGTAACCAGCTCACTGAGTGGTGAAGAGGGGAACATTCTAGTGTGTTCTGATAGGGTTTTTTCCCCGTTTGGTCTCTTTGGATTAACAACTTGTACAGCCCCTTGGTCTCGGGGAACACATAAGAAAATTCCTGGTAGAGGAGAATACTGTTGATTCATTTACTGGGAGGAGAATTTGAAGCAAATTTTAATGAAGAAGAACCAAGTTAGAGTTGCCTGCTTGTTTTGCTATTGACAGGGTTTGGGATTACTCACAGCTTTTTCTTTGGTGTTTGGGGCATGGTAGCATTTAGGGCTTGGGTGGTTTTTTTGCCTGAAAGGCTGCAGATTGTGGATTGATTCAGAACAAGGGTTGTGGTACAAGATGTAGGTGGAGGGTGTCTGGTTTGATATCAGGCTGAATTTTTTCGAGAAGTTGTTTGGGTTGGGAAGTAGAGGTTGATTCTGTAGTTTTTGTATCTATATATAAAATGATCTTTTTCTTATAACCTAATATTTTATGGTCTATCTCTGCTCCTTTTTTTTTTTTTTTTTTTTTTTTGCTCTTGTTCATTTTTCACAAACTCTTTTTTAAGAGGAGCTTTTTTAAGAGGAGCTTTTCAGGTGTTTATAATTCAGGTTCTCTGGCTAGTGAGTATGGGAAGGATATGGAAATTACTCCCTCTCTCTGGAACATCTTTATACTCTGTTGATAGTACCACAGAATGTCAAGAATCAAGAGTCAAAAAATCATGACCTCTTTTGAGAAGTCTCTTTTATGCTAAAGCAAATGGGATTTTTAAAAAAATAATTTACAGAGTTACTTTGGCTAAAAATACTTAACAATGGAAGAAAAACAGCTTTCTTACATTTCCTGTTGAAATTTATTCCTGCTTAAATGAAAAGCATCAGTAGAACCCCTGTCCACTTAATGCTAGTAAAAATGGTTACTAAAAGCAAGGGTGTTTAGACTGCCTCACTGCAGAGAGATAGCATTATGCTCTTTATAAAATGCTTATTGAGTATTTACTAATGCCTTCTTTAAATGCAACATCACTTTTGAGCAGCTTGAAACATTAAGTGCTTAATTTTAAAATACCCCCATACCCTCATGTACACAAAAAGATGATATTTGAGTGAATAAGGAGCTGTACTGGAGCAGATGCCAATTAGCTGCATCAGGTTCAGCGTTAAGCTGGGCCTCCAACCTGTTGTTAGTAGTACAGGGATCCATGGGGTTTTGTCACTGGAGCGTTGGTGAATTCCCTGAACTCAGAAAAACTGGTGCACCAGGATCTTTCAGTTCCTGAACTGATAGCATTGAAAGACTCAGCCTAAAACTTTGTAAGCCTTATCTCTGGAGTAGATGTGAGTACTGAGGCTTTCAGTGCCTCAGTCACTCTGAGATCATGCCCAGAAATCTTGGCTGTTTGAGGGTCATGGATTGGGACACCCATCAGCAAGGCTGTGGATCTTGATGGGTCTGGCAATGAAGGAATTGATGGAGCTGTTCCTCCAAAGCTCAGAATCTGAGATGCTGGTTTCCTGGGGGATCAGTTCTGAGGTGGGAATGCTTTAACAAAGTCCTCAACACTGCCTCTGTCCTTTGAAGGAACATTGTGTTTGTGTTCTTTTGAGGAGAGTATAACAGGTGCCTGCCAGCAAATTGGTGGAATATTACATGTTAGAGTGCTCCTACATTTTCTTCTACTTGATACATACAAGTCTCTATATTAACCATTAAATATCCTTTCTCTTAGGAGTTAAGTTAGTATTTTAGTGACCTTATTTTCATCTAGCCTTTGTGCAGTTCCCCCATACGTTCAAATGAGTACCAGAATCAGTAATTTTTTATATGTGAATTCAAAAATACTTGTTTTCTTTTATAATCTGGAAAAAATGTTCTGCAGTTCCTTTTGGTTTTTCTACTCAGAGTTCCCCACAAGAAAAGAAAATAAAAGACAAGGAGAACAAAAACGTGAACCATTCTGAGAGTTGTTTCCTTTTTTCCAGCATTCTGCATGTCAGGCTTTGCTTCCTTTTTGTGAAAATTGGTTTTATCATTGGCAATTTTCCAGATCCAATGAATAATAGAGCACCAGATGTCCACTGCTGAGAAAAATTACAGATGAGTAAACACTTTTCTGAGGTAGCATAAAAATCTATTAACAGTGCTTCTGGTGTGCCTGCAGACAGTGTGAGCTCCTGGCCTGCTGTGCTGTGTGCTGCACAGAGACAAATATCAGCCTCTGTGGCCCTCTACATGTCTGATTCTACCAGGGATTCCTGCCTTCCTCTAGATATGGATTATTTTCTAGGAATGAACACTCACTGCAGTGCTTGAGTGTGATTTTAATAACTGGATTTAGTTTTAATTATTGTCTCATGAGTTTGATTGAAGATGAAAGTCCCAGAAACATTAGAAGAGATGGGGGTAAGAAAGGGTATGGAGGTTTGGCCTAGTCCCCTGCCTTTCCCTCCAGCAGGCACAGCTCTGGTTGTGCCGTGTTTTCAGACCCAAAGCAGGCTGTGTCCCAAAAGCCATGTCTGGTTTTTCCCAGCTGTTTCAAGCTCCTCAGAATAAGCTTTCACCACAGATTTTGCCTGTTGCACCTGACAAACGAGGCCCATTTACTTGGGAATAGCACAAATATTCAGTGGTGGGTAATGCACATTTGATTGAGCAAACTATTGGAGAGCTTCACTGGTCCTTATCTGGTTTTATGTGTCTTACCTGAATATTCCTTGCTGCAGTAAAACCCATTGCTTGTGTGTTCCCACTGAGAAAAGCTCTTTATTGTCCCTCTCCATTGCCTTTGCAGCAGTTTTTACATATGGGAAAAGAAGTCATCCTCTTTCAGTCTGGTCTGTGTCCAGTTGTACCCTCCTGTTGCTTTCCTGTGCACAGGTGTGTTAGAGCCTCTTGGACATTGGCTTGGCCCACTAAAATCAGCTCTGCAAGACCTTGAGAAGCTTTTGGTCGTTTTAGTGAGCTGAGTAAGCATCAGCTGAGCAGGATGGTCCTTTTAGAGAAAAGTTTTATTACCTTGATAACTTTGCCTTGATAACTCAGACTGTCCCTTTCATTGTTCAGTCATTTACAAGTTTTTGTTGATTGTTCAGTCTTTTGTTTGGAGGATGATTCGACTCCACAGTTTCTACAATAAGCAAAATCTCTCTCAACTTAAAACTTGTTCCATAGGGCTTTTTTATGATTCTTAATGCTCTTGTGTCATCTTAAAAAGACAATTGAGTTTATCTTCTCAAGACTCCTAAGCTTTGGAAACACAGGTGCAGAGAACCAGAAGGCTTCAAGGGTCCATCTGTTCAGTCTCACAGCCTGAGGACAATAGATGTAACTTAGTTGAGCCCTTTTTGTTTTGGTATTTTGTGTTCAGAGCAGGTAGGCATGGGGCTGGTAGGTGTCTGATGTTATTATAATGGACACATGGGAAGTAGCAAGTCGTTAATTTGGGCCTTAATCATCCAGATATTGGACTAACATTAGAAGTCAGTGCCTTAACTCTGAGTCTTGTGCAATCAGCTTATAATTTTTTGCCCTATGAGTGATGTGGTGCCCGTAGCCCCCGGTGATCTCAGCAACAGTTATGAATGCTCAGTGCTGCAGAAAATCAGGTCGAGTGTCTCAGAGTGTCCAGAGAGGAAGGAGCAGTTATGTCTGAAGAGTCTGTAAGAATAAAAAAGGGAAAGCAAGCTTGCTTTCATATTCTCAGTCCCTCAGATTTGCGCTTATTAAAAAATTTTTTAATTAAAAAGTGAAATTATAACATTTCTGTTCTTGAGCAAGCCAGATCTACAGGCAATTGTTTTCATGAAGCATTGATTACTATTTTTAGTATTAGCCATCCTAGGCATTAGAAAAAAGCAGTATATGAAAATATATTTAAAAGCTATCAGACTAAACACTGGAGATCAAACAATTGTCTGAGTGATGTGTGACATTTAAATTAATTATGCTACTATAGCCATGGTTAAAGGATCAGCTTTCCTGTGTGATCTTGGTGTCGGTGCCTTAACACAGACCTGCACAGTACAGGAATTAGCTGCTACCTTCTGGAAATGGTAGCAGAAGATACAGAAAAACTGATTGGTTTTGGCAGCTCACACATTTTTAGAGACAGAAAACTAAGTATAGAAATGTGGTAGCATGGCTCGGATGTTTTTTCACGTAAGGATTTTATTCCCAGTTCTGGAAGAAGGGATTTGTGCAGCCTTTCAGTGTGAGGTCTTGCTTTTGGAATGTTGAACAGTACAGAATAATTTCATGTGCTATGATGTGACACTTCAGATGATTTTTCTGGCTGACTGGGCAGGACCTGTCTAGGCTAAAAGTATTTGGTGAGAGGAAGCAGCAACAGCTGTTTTGCCTGTAGAGTCAGTTCTGCGTGTTGGTGCAACTGAGGAAACAACTGCAATTGAAGGCAATTTAAATAGACAGGTACTGGTTGCTACAAGGTAGTTTTTGATCCCACAGGTATGGGTAAAATGTCTGGTGATACCTGTAAAGAATGGAAGAAAAACTTCAGTCAATGATAATAAGCGTCTGCTAAATACTCCAGTTTTGTGTACAGGTCTTCACTGTGTACATTTTATTGAACTCCATGTCATTCCTGTGTGTCCAGTGCTCCAGTCTGCCCAGGTCCCCCCAAATGGCAGCACAAATACCTGGTGTGTCAAACAGCTCTCCCAGGTTTTGGGTTTGACAGTGACGTGCCTCTGCAGGTTGGGAACTGCAGGTTGTACCGGAATGGCTGACAAGAGCAGCAGAGGCACACTGGAGAGGGATGTGGGGTACTACTAACAATATATCCTGGATGATTTTGATGGGTGAAGAAAGTAAAGCATGGCCATGCTGTGCTAGCCTAGTTGATGCTGATATTTCTTCCTTTTGTCATGGTTTGACTGGATTAGGAATGCTGCAGACCACATAGTGAGCTTGCTATGCACCGTAAGTAGTGAGGAACTCTGTGGTGCTCAGTGATAATTTTTCTATCACTTGGGCTTCCAATTTTGGTTTAAGTACTTAATAGAATGTGATTGGGTGCAATATATATTATGCACAGAACTTTAATGAAATTATTTTAAAGATGGGCTGAATGAGTATGCTTTGTTTGGCCTTAAATGGTGCTGTGTGCTTTCAAAATCAGAGATGGGAGTGATAATGTAATTTGGCTCTCAATCACGGGGCTGTAGGGTCAACATGAATTAGTATGTTTCAAGTTCCAAACCTTTAGCAGAAATAAAGCTTATGCTTATAGAATATTTAATCCAGAGCAAACAAAAATTCCTGAGTGATACAGAACACATCATGGCACTTGGTAAATTTGTTACAAGGTTAGTTCCTGATGATTATTTTTCTATTTCTGCAGGATTTAGAATTCATGTTTGCAATTTCTAGATACTATTTTCACTTTGCAGAAGGGGAGCTGGGCAGGAGGGGTTTCTGTGGTCTGCCCAAGACATTGGATAAAGCAGTGAAGGCTAGAATTAATCTGCCTGCATCTCATCATCTCTTCTCTGTCACCTGGTTGATGGAAGCTCTGCCTGGGTGTACAGTGCAGGATTGTTGTTTGTGCTGATGCTAATGCCTTTTCCTTGCACTCTGATGCAGGCTTTCGGCAAGAATATTGAGGGGACCAATCTTGTCTCTAAACTAAGAAAAACTAGAGTTTTCCATGTCTTGTTTTCTGGTGCTGTGCAGGAGCATGACTCCATCATGTACTAGAGCAGGGAGCCCTGAGGGAGGGAGCGGAGTCATTGGAAGTGGGAAATGAAGGAAGGGGGTAGAGGCATGACCAGTTAATTGTACAATACATTGCTTCATTTGTCTGAACTGTTGTTTGAATGTATTTTGCACTTGGAAAGGATAAGGTGACTTGGTCAGCAAGGGAAGGATTTTGTATTAGAAGTCAGCCTAATTAATGCCTGTAATCTTTTGTTTTGGATGTCTTCTAGGCAATGGAAATAATAATGTAGTAACTGCTAGATTAAATTGATTTTCTTTGTTATTTAACTTTTGGTTCAGCTTTATAAGATGTAGGTACCTAGTCTACAATAGAGTTAATTTAACTTGATTTGGTTTTGTTGCTATCAGAGAGTTGCTTGGAAGGACTCTGTCAGGATGTTGTCAGTCTTTTAATTTGTTTGGTTTTTGACTAAAATGGGTGGATTACTTCAGCACCAGAGAGGCGAACAACCTAAGGAAACCTGCAAAAAAGTGTGGGTAGCTTTGTGTGTTAGTAGAAACCACAGGAAATATTGATGGAATCCATGTATTGGATTCATTGTTGTAAAATCCTGGAGTCCTTTTAAAACAGAGCTCATTATGAGATTGTTATTGAAGAAACACTATAATAAACCAAACAATCAACTAGAAAATAGGTTTTTTATAAAGGCAGTTTTATATAATGATCATCATGTCTGCCCTGATTATTGTGCATGCTTGGAAAAGAGGTAAAAAAGGGAAACATTTACTTGTTTCCCATTGTATATTTGAACTAAATCCTGTCTTCTACTGCCTGCTTTATATTCCTCTGTAGGTAATTTTAACTGGACCAGCATAAATTTATGTCATCTTAAAATATAGAGGTGCAGGTTCAAAAAGCTGCAAATGTACAATGGTCATTATAATTGGGATTGAATGAAAACATCAGACTTTTTTTCTAAACTAAAAGAAGCAGTTAACTGCATGTTAAAGAACTGTATTGTGTTTATTATAGTTTAAATAACTCCAAATACTGAAGTATGAGGTATTCCTTCCCTTGTTCTGTTCTCCAGGACAGGTGACAAAATAGTTATACGTCTCAAGCTTTCAGGATGTTTTTTATCAATGACTTTGTTCTCAGGTGGAAGGAGAGAAAGAGGGAGAGTTTGATTTTCCTGGTTATGAGAGCTTCATCTTTCAGAAAGAGGTATTTCTTTTATTAAAAACCAGACAAACACAAAGGTTCATACTTGTGTAGTCTACAAGGATCGATGAATTTTCCACAGTTGTCAAACAGTTCTTGCATTTTGTTGCACAGTGGCTGTATTAATACAAGAGTGTAGAGGGGTAAGTTTGTTGTCTTCTGATGGTCCAGTCTGAACTTTACCACAGAGGGGTGGCTCCTTCCAGCTCTGTTTTGCAGTTTCCTGTTTAGCATAAGGACAAGGAGAAAGCAGCACAGGCCCTTGCAGTTCCTTGGTGTCAGGTTTTCTACCCCTAGCACGGAGTCCAGCTGCCTTGGTCCTCTCTTCTGCTTCTGGCCCTTTACACGCTTCACTCCATACTTCTAAGTCAGGACTTTGCTTTTCAAATAAGCTATTTCTGAGGAAGTATCCTTTTCCTTGTGTGTGAGAGCACTTCCCCAGAGCAGCTGAATGCTGCTGATTACGTCTGAGCATGCACAGCTAGCACTTGGGTAGGGTGATTAGGTTCAAAAGGAAAATTTAACAAAGAAATCCCATATAGCAGTTGTACAGGATGCCTAAATGTCTATGGAAGATACCTCGCCTGGAGCACACATAAATTCCTTGAACTTCTTTAGAAGGCTTTTCTGGAAAGTAAGATTGCTATCAATCCTGCTAGAATTAGATAATCTGAAGGTCTGAAATGGCTAGGTTTCCTTTGACATCCAGCTAGCATAAGCATGTGTGTATATGTGAGACTGCTTGTGTGAGTACAAAAAAACCAAACTTTTTTCTTCAGTCTTGTTCCAGTTGTAGTGAACTTCTGCATTTCAGAGATCTGAACATTGCCTTTATTTTGTCATATAGGAAGTCAGCTTAGAATTTAATTTGATCTAATGCTGTGTTTGTTTATGATAAATTCTTAGCAGTGTCTGAAGTGATTGCTTTATATTGTGGACTGGGTCTGTCATTGCCCTGTTAGGAGCAATCAGATCCTTTAAAACTCCGTAATGAACAGTGTCTTTAATAAAGAAATGCTTATGGAAATAGCACAAATAGCATATATGACATTTTTGTTCAAGAAGAACTCAGATTAACTTCTGTCTCATAGTGAAACTGGAGAGTTTTTACACCAGCCTGCTGTATAGGCTCCTTTAAACCATTAATGCTGGAGTGGCGGTTTTAGCTCCAAACAGACTTTGTTTGTCAACGTGTGTTTGGTAACAAAATGGCTTGCTAATTATATGGTATAAAAAAAGTAAATTTCATGATAAGGTAAAACTGCTGGTAGCACAAAGTAGTAAGTACTGGAAGAACTAGTTGTATGCAACTGTTAGTCTAATTGGAACTGTAATATGAAGAGGCAAAAAAGTCTGTTCATTCTGTACCGTTGGTAAATAAACACTGATGTGTGTGTGTGGTAGGATGGAAATTGTAGTTTATATACTATACTGGTTTGTTTAGAAGAGTACACTTTCATTTAGATTCTCTATTTGGTGCAGGTTATATTACCTCTTCCTGGCTGGATTTTCGTCCTGACTTGTGCAAAGCTGTTAGTGCACAGGGAAAAAATGCCCATTGAGAGGAAATTAATATTGAAATAAAAGAGTTTGAACATATCTCATGTTTTAAAAACACACAGTTGAGTCCTTGGTGTTCCTTGCCATTGCTGAATTGCAGTGCTCCATGCAGCTCTTCATATTAGCCCAGAACTTGTAAAAGGGGAGACTGAAACAAATCTACTTAGTTTCTCCAGAACTTGCTTTTTCTAGAAGACTAGGATGGCAGTTCTGTGTTTTATTACAGTGAGGATTATTGAATCTGTCACATTGTGCCATTATTTAGTGGTAAAGTCACATCTGCTGCCATTAGTCAACTCCTTGGTTAGTCTTTTGGGTAGAGAAATGTTCCTAGTGGGTGTAGTGACACCACAGATGCAGTCTACTTTATTATTTAAACTTACAACTTCAGTTTCATTAAGTTAAAATACCTTCTGCTGCAGTTAGACCCTTGCACAGCTTCTGACTATTTTGTGAAATTCAGTCACACAAAGCTGAGGGTCTGATTGAATAGGTGTAGTGCCATTTAACACACATATATGTGGTAAAGAAGTATGGGAGGTAATGCAGAACATTTTTTAAATTTTTTTGTTTATTTTAAGTTACCTAAACAGAAATGTAAAACTGAATGCAAGAATATGATTAAGCTATTTTGGGGTCATCCATTCTAAAGTTCTTGTGGTTTAATAGTGATGCTACTTCAAAATTGACCTTTTTTGTTGACAGCATGTTTTGTTCAATGTATTACTATTCTGGAGTCACATCTAAAAATTTTTTTCTCTCTCTTACAGACTGGACTTTGACATTGTTTTCATGAAAGAGGTTTCCAAGTAGTTGTCTTGTAATAACTTTGAGAAGAAGTTCTATGTAGCTCTTACTTCCAAGAGTGCTGCAAAAATGATTACTTCAGATTTGCCAGTACTACAGTGAGTATACACTTCTCTCTACATTTGAAATCTTGGCTTTTGAAAAGGTTGAAGTAAACAGAGAGGTGATTGTGAGGATAAAGCACAAGCTTGGAAGAAGTGCATGTTAGTGTGACTGTTCCAGGCCTCCTGTGTTTTCATGTGCTGAAAAACTGTGTAAAAAAACCAGCAAAACACTTAGTCTAAAAAATATTTCATTCTGTGTATGGAGATTTAAATTTGCTGTGCAAAGCAAAACAAGGTCTTTGCTACTTTTATTCTTCTGAATGTTGTGAGATTTCAGCAGCATGTGTTGGTTTTGGTCATACTGGACCATAAAGTGTATTCCAGTTGTGTACTTTCTCACACCATGTTGTATATTCCAGTTGTGTATTTTCTTTTAGTGAGCTGAATGTATTGTGCAAAAAGCCTTTGTCTGCTGCAGTTGAAGATAGCAAGTGTCATGAACATGTTTTGGTCCTGCTGGGAAATAGGAATGGCTAATGCACATGGGAACATGGCTGTGCTTGGATAAAGTGAGCTACTGGGAAGAACAGAGTGAAAATGTATAATAGGAAGAGCTGGAGAGGAAATCAAGTTGAGTTAAGAAGGAATTTTAGAGATTGGAACCTGCTCCTCCCTTCACAGGGCAGGGAGAGCACACAAAGTGAGGAAGCTCATGGGGTGAGCTAATGACAGGGAAATCAAAACAGACCAAATGGGCTTGGCTTGGAGAAAATTAATTTATTGCTAATTAAAAAGGGTTTGGATAATGGTGAGAAACAAAGGCAAAACCTACCAGGTGTTCCTTCTACCCCTGCCCCTACC
This sequence comes from Onychostruthus taczanowskii, assembly GCF_017590055.1. Taxonomy (NCBI): domain Eukaryota; kingdom Metazoa; phylum Chordata; class Aves; order Passeriformes; family Passeridae; genus Onychostruthus; species Onychostruthus taczanowskii. Next base: position 6,182,333 of record NW_024502680.1, on the reverse strand, counting down.
TGAGTTCACCTTCAACCTTTCATCCCACCCCATCCCCTCCTGCCTCAGTGGGGGTGCCCAGCCCACTCCAGCACGGGCTCCCCTCACGGAGCCCCCCATCGTCCCCTCACGGAGCTGCCCCCCACCGTCCCCTCACAGAGTTCCCTCTGTGACCACCCTGCTGCCATTGCCAGACACCTGCGCCAGGTACATTTGGTAACTATCTAATGTTAATTTATTTTTGCTTGGAATGTTTTCTAATTTTTATTTTTTACCTCAGGGTGTGAAGGAACCTCAGTTTATCAGGGTTGGGTGGCATTCCAAGCTAAGATTTCTAGTTCTGTTATTTAAGAAACTGAATGGTTGGACAATTTAAAAAAAATTGTCTGAACTTAATAATAGCATACTTTGCATTACAGTTTTTTAAAACCTCTTAAAAAAAATTTAGTTGTGGATGAGTACAGGCCTAAAGCTGGGGATGACCTTGATGGGCAGCACTGAGGGGGAGCGTCAGCCTGAGGGGGTTCTTGTTAGCTTAGGGATTAGTTGTGGAAGAACATTTTCTTGGTTCATATTTCCTGGATTTGCCATATTCAAGAAGTGAGGGAATGTTTGTGAAATATTCCAAGAACAAAAAAACTAGGAGAATCTGTAGTGGTGGGAAAGGGATATTTGCATTTCCACTTTGAGAACCCAGATGGACTTAAAAAGTGAATTGAGTATCACAGAGTTTAAGGTTGAAAAGGGCAAATTAATGGATGTGGTTACTCTACACACCAGCTGAAAAACCTGAGGGATGTTAAATACAGCAGCATATTCTTTAGTCAGAGCCACTGGTACTAATCAAAGGGTGTAAGAAAACATTAATGTTGTTTTTTCTAGTAAAGTTGGGAATCATTTACTGCTACTCTGTGAAGTGTTGGTGAGATGTCATCCTCAAGAACACATGTAGTTGTGATTGCTTATTAGCAAGAGGAGATCTTTCATTTTCGAAGGACTCAGCATGATTTGCACATAAAGGTTTTGGGACTCTCTGAGGGCTCAGAACATTGGTTAGGGTTGATGAAATATCAAAGAGAGTGATAAATTCTAATTCAGAAGGTCCGAGTTGGACTTCCATCAGGAAGAGTGCTGGCTAAGGGTGAGGAAACCTGAAACAATTTTTGGGCTACGGGGTATTAGCTTCACACATTTACAGATTTGGGAAGACACAATCCAGTTTCATGCAGAACACCAAGATTTCCTTTCTAGCTCTTAAATAAATTATTTGAAGGATTATTTTAATCTCCCATTCCTGTGCTTATTTTCTACTTCTTCTTTGTAATGTTTTGTAATCTTTTTGGCTACCCTCTTTAAGCAAACAATCCTAAAGCCAATTTGATATGTTAATATATGTTGCTTAGCACCATATCGTATATTCCCTCCCAAATTCTTCTTTGTTGAGGGAACATGAAAGGAGAATCTTTAACCTTTCTAGATTCATAGAAGTGGCTTCAGAACACAGTGAAGACAGGATTTCACTTACTGGTGTTACAGATGTTTGGAGAAAACATCTGGTGTATTTGATATGTCTGATGGACAGGTATGAATCTTCTCTCAATGGCATGACTCATGTTTGCTCCTTAGATTTTTGAAGATCAGCCATGAGAACTGATTCATCCATGATTCATGAGCCTGTGCATTTAGCCATTTTTCTTCATGAATGCTTTTTTTCACAAGGCTGAATCTGGTGATAGCAATTACTGAATTTATCTCTGCCAGAATGTTGAGCCCCTCAGCAACAGCTATAAAAGCTTATAGAAGTGTTTTGGTTCCTTTTTTTTAACAAAACCTGAAACATAAACACAGGTTTTTGCTGTGGTATGTTTTTAAAGGGGCATGGTGTATAAATGTTATAAAAAAAAGCTAGGACCTTGTGGAATAGTAGAAGAAAGGTAAATTCATTTTTGTTTGTGTTACAGAGATGTGAAATTTACTGTGTTAATGGAAACATGTTTTTCAGAAGCATGACGTGGTAAAGGGCTGTCCAGTAATCTGGAAATTCTTCATTAATATGGATGGCTTCAAAGATTAGTGGTTCTAACTGTGGAATAATATCTGGAGTTTTTAGAAGGGATCCTGGAATTGCTGCCACTTTCCTAGGGTGCCTTAGTTACCACAGAGACCTGAAAGCAGAGCAGAGTATACCTGAGCCCTGAAAAGGGGGTATCACTTGTCTCCTTTGCTCTGCTCACCCTAATCTTGTAGGTCCCCCCCACCTCTGTCAAATTCTCTCAGGTCCCTGTCATTTCAAAGGAGTCTTAAGGGAGGAAAGGCTTAGCTTTAGGCACTTCCACCTCTCCTTAGATCAGGCAGGTTTCCTTAGGCCCAGATTATCTTCCCTCACAACAGCTTCAGGAAGGATAAATTGCGACTAAGCCCAAGTTTCCCCCTCAGGTGCCTAGTCACACACACGTGGAATGGGGATAGGATGATTCTGGTCTATTAAGATGTGGATAATTGCCCCCAGATAAATTACTTCTTAGCAGTTCTGTGACATGTGTAGGGAATGAGGGAGATGGATGCTGGCCAGCTGCTTCTCTCACTGAGTGTTAGAAACTGACAGGACTGCAGGCAGTTAGGAGATGCTGTACTGCTGCTCTGAGTTCGGAAATAAGAGGAAAAGGGCCATGTGTGTGTACCCAGGCTGGGACAGAAGCAAGAGGCACTACCTCCCAAACTGAAAGGGTTCACAGCCACCCTGGAAGGACCTTTTTGTGCAGGAGTTGGATGATTCAAACAGAATTCTTTGCTGCTTGAAATGATGTTTATTTTATTATGAAACTAGCTAAAGACTGGAGGTTGTCCTTGATCTTGTCTCCCTACTCCAAATTAATGTGAGAATTGAAGGGAACCTAGTTTTTTATGTTTTCCCCTTGCTCCTTACATACATTCTTGCTGGAAAGAAGTTTCCTTTCTTCCTCACATGTTGTTAGGGTGAGAATTACTTTGTTTAATTTGAAACATTTATATTCAAGCTTCTTGTCTTGATCACTTTATCATCAATGGAGAGAAAATTTATAAGACTTAAACTGTCTGACCAGTTTTGGACACTGATCTTAGTGTGAGGTACCTTGTACATTAAGATTTTCTGCATTGCATATATTGCATCTAATTTACATTAGATGAATCTCACCATTAGTACTAATTTATTGAGCTTTACCCAAAAAGGGAAATGGCCAAAGAGGCTTCCAGCAAATCAGAGAAATTTTACCAGAAGAATATGAAGAGAATCAGGTTTAAAGGCAAAGAATAGAAGGTGGTTAATAACTTGACTGTTCCTTCCATATGCAGTGTTTGGAAAGATTTGAAATTTCCAGAGCTAAATAGGCAGATTTATCTGGAAGTTTTGCTAGGCTGGACTGAGGCTGTAAATCAGCAGAAAGTCGAATTCTCTGTGGAGTAGATGCATGTGAAGCAGTAGTAGAGTTTAATTTATTTATATAGCTCTGGTGTTTCAAGGGAAAGGTTTGAGGTGTTTGTCTATGAGGATTGCTGAATCTGTTTTTAATAGAGAGAAATCTTTATCCTGATGATCCTAGGGGTGCAAGTTTATAAGCTAGCAAAGCACAGTGTTTCCCCAGGAATGGGGGTATTGTTTAGATAGACACACCATGCCTGGAACTTTTGCAATAAGGATCTGAGCAAACCAGAGAGCAAAGCTTTGAATTTTTTTTTTTTTTTTTTTTTTTTTGAGAGGGAGAGCAATAGAGAATGGTTTTAGTTTCTCTCCACAGCAACAGGAGGAAGCAAATATTTTTATGGGGTTCCTTACTTCTGTATTCAAAATCTATTAAAATTGCCATTGTGAGCCAGTGTGCATTTTTGTCAAATTGACTTGCAGTGTGATGAGGTATTTGAGTAAAGGCTGGGTACATCCATCTGCATAAGCATGTTTTCAGCTGTATTTACTGCATTGCTTTTCTCTGCTGTGGCCCTAATTTACCAAGCAATTTGAACTCTGTTTGGGCTATCTTTTATTTGATTTTAGACTTTTTACATTTTTGGGTGTTTTTCAAAATACATAGCTTGATGCTAAGTTTTTCAAATTTCATATTTTATGAAGTGCAAAAGCTGCTTTTTAATTGTATCACAACAAAGCTGCATTTTCAATATTTTGTAGAGGTACTGGATTACAAGCTTGTAATTTTTGAACCCAAAAGCACTTGAATAGTGGTTTTTCATCTAGGGTGCCTGATTTTCTAGGGTGTATAGAGAATTTAGAGATAATCCACTGAAGTTACTTTCAGTAAAAGAGATTCGTATATGTTCTTCTGCATTCTGGCTTTTGTAAAAGATTCTGTGGACACCTTGGTGGTTTTGTGCTTGCAGATAGGAAAAGGTTGGAAAACAATGTCTTAATACTAGAAATTTATCATAGTTCTGCAGAATTATTTGAGTGAGAGCAGACCTAGACAACACAGTAATTTCACTAAAGAGGAGATGAGAACATTCCCAGTTGTGATACAGTAATATCTTTCTGCATTATTAAATAGCTTTCTTGGGGATAGAAAAAATTTGTGAAGTATTCCTGGTCTATAAAGCAAAATAGAAAATAACCCTCAGACAAGGTAGAAGATCTGTGTAGATCTTTGCTTGCTCAGTTTCTCTAGAGCAGATCACTGATGCTGCTGTTGATGTTTGAGGCTCTATAAAATATGGAATAGGTCTGGTTTTCACCTTCCCTTTGCACAAGTCATACAGCAACTGAACTCCTTTGACTTCCAGGAAATTATTTTGGATTTAAAGAAGTCTATGATTATAACTACACTTGACCCATCCTTGAGTAACCTAGGACATTTTTAATTGTAAATGAAAGTTTATAGAGATCTGGTGCACTGGTGGTCTTGCACAGTAAAAATAAAGCCCATCAGTAACAGGTATGGTTTTGTGTGTCAGCTGCTCTTGGGCAAGATCTAATGCCTCAAAAGATCAATTACAATCTGACTTTCTTCAAGCAGCCATGTCTGTTTGGAAAGAGGTGGTGAAAATTAGGGGAATTTTTTTCTTATCATGAACTTAAATCTGAAATGGCAACAAATGAGAAATTGTTTGGGCTTCTCTGCTAACAGGAGCTGAGCAATGTCAAAGCCTTTCCATTGTACAAGTGGAAATTCTTTTCTAATTGCAAAAATTATAAATGTCTTCAGATCAAAGGGAGTTTTTGGGTTTGGGCCTCACAGTCAGCATGAATCCTCTTTATGAATAGCTGCCCAAAGCCCTTGTCTTGGGGTGTGACTGAGAGCTGTGTGGAACCTTGTGTAACTGTGCTAATGATGAGACAGCTGGATTGGACTCCACATTGCTCCTGGGGCCTTGAGAACAGCTCAGAAGCAGCTACAGAGAGTAAAAGGAAGTGCTTGGTAATTAATGCATTGTGGGGTTGATGAATTGAGCATGTGCTGGTTAATAGAGCCAGTTTTGAAGTTAATGTATTCTCAAATGAAAATTAATTTAAAGAATTCCAGGCAATAGGATGACATTGCAGCTGATGAAAGGGAAGGTCTTTTGCCAGGGCTAACAATGCTCATTTCCTTGGTTTGCAGAATAAACGGGGAAAGCCTTTTAATGCTGACTTTTTTGTTGTTGTTTGTTTGTTTTCTGGCTCAGGCCTAAGTATTTAATTGGTCAGTTACAGACTACTAGTTGATTTCAGATCATTTGAATGTATCTAATATTTTTTCCCCCCTAGGGATTCTACAAATGAAACTACTGCACATTCAGATGCTGGCAGTGAGCTTGAAGAAGCAGAAGTCAAAGGAAAAAGAAAAAGGGGCCGTCCCGGCAGGCCTCCAGTATGTGCAATTTATTTTGGTTTAATTTATTTTTGTATTGTTATGCATCTATTTATAATTGACTGCAGGCTCTTTTTTCACCTGCTATGTTGTGGTTACATAAATAGGCTTTTAATGAGTCCTATGTCAGACTTTAGGAAGACTTGCAGTATGAAATATTTATCAAATTGATGTGCAAACAGTGTTTGGAGTCTTTAAAAAAGGACATAAAAATGATGTCATAATAGCTATTAATTTTTCTTTTGCTAGCTGCTTTCATGAACAATACAGTGTTGTAATTGTTGTGATTACAGCATTCTTCCAGATATGAGAATAGCTTCAGTTAGTACAACCACTGTCTTCTTGAAAATGGTAATGGTTTAAGTGACACTTGAGCCATCCTTTTATTACTGATAATCTCTTCATGTGAGTGGAAGAATTACAGCATGATATTGACTAGATTCCTGGGAAAATCTATTAACACCTTTAGAAGTCATGTGATTGGCACACTGCATTCCACTTACAGGCTGCAAGCTTTAGCATATCCCCTGGCATAGTGCAGCAGGTGATGCAGCTGTCTCTGCTGGCCTGTCGGTACGAGCATACAGAAAGGAGTTCTCTATTACACAGGGAGGCTTTCTCTCTTATTTTCATCTGTTTCATAAAACAGACAATTTATTGGAAAATAAAGGCAAAGTTTTGTGTGTCATGTCCTTCATCTTGGATCTTGAAGATGATCAGTTTAGTTCCCTTGGCCGTATCACTTGAAAGTACCCAGTGTGGAGTAAGACTTGGTGGGAACTTTTGTGTTTGTTGTTAACGAGTTTGATTCACCTCTTAGTGTTGCTCTGTGAATAAACTCACAATATGATTGTGCCATGTATCTGTATAGCACTAGTAGATGGGGATGATTTGTTGTTAATGAGTTTGATTCACCTCTTAGTGTTGCTCTGTGAATAAACTCACAATATGAATGTGCCGTATATCTGTGTAGATGGGGATGATTTTTTTTTTAAACCCTGAGGGCTTTGATCCTGAGGCTTATCTAAAACCACTGGCTTGGTGAGAATGTAAGAATGGATAGATCCATGTGTTACTCTTAAGCATGCTGGCCAAGCTGGAGCAAATTCCTCTTTACTGTTGGCTTTCAATTTGTATCACAGTCTCTGGACCTAGTCAAGGTGCCAACATTTTAAATCCTGGTCTTTTCTGGGCACGTTGTTTTCCTTTTTGAAAGCTTTGAAACACTTTCCTATGATGCATATATTCTTCAGCAGATAAATGGATTTGCTCAAGAACATGAAGGCTCTTCAGAGCAAGCCTTAAAGAAGTGTTTAAAGAGAACAGCTTATCTGTTTACATAGCTTGTAAGTGAAGGATAAAATGAAAAATTATCTTATTAATATTTAATTAGCAAATCTATGGGGTTTTGTAACTGTAATTAAAAAAAGTAGGCTGGTGCAACCTGATTGCTAATCCAGAATGTTGTCACAATATGCAAATTCAAGTTATACCAATGTATTTAATTAGCAAATCTATGGGGTTTTGTAACTGTAATTAAAAAAAAGCAGGCTGGTGCAACCTGATTGCTAACCCAGAATGCTGTCACAATATGCAAATTCAAGTTACACCAACACCAGGGGTATTTTGTACCCAGCACATACTGACTGGAAGGGAAAGGTGAATGTTACAAAAAGCATTTCTCATTCCTTTGCTTCACTTTATTAGTAGCTCCTACGGGAACATTTGCTGAAGCACTCTGCTGGTCCTGCTATCAGGTTTCTAGGGGAGGAATTGCTCATTTTGCTGAGAACAACTCCAGGCTCATTAGGTGTGATTGTCAAGTGATGAACATGCAGAGGAAGCAGCCATTGCTTCAGTCACAGTGATGGGCTGTGAGCTGGCTGCTGCTGCTAAGGAGCAAGACCTTAAGGTTATCAGGGCGAATTCTGTGGAAGTGTCATCTTAATGCTTAAGAGGAGTCAAAAAATCCCAAATACAGTCTTAAAATTCAGAGGAAGAAAATAGAGAATGAAACAAATACAGTGTCCTTTATAAAACTTTAGTTTGTCAAAATTTGGAGGAATTTGCTCAGTTCTACTTTCTCTTTCCCTTTGACCTCCATCCCAAAATATCAGGAAAGAGTCTATTAGGACTGGAAGAGTTTCAGAGAGGAAAAGCAATATGGTCGTCTATGGAATGGGACTCAGCAGATCTCATTGCAGCCTCCTAGTCAGAGTGGGGTCAGCTTTGGGATCAGACCACTTTGCTCATGGCTTTTCCAGTTTGATTATGAAAACTGCCAAGGCTGGAGACTGCACAGCCTCTCTTAGGTGCCTATTCCATTTTATTTATTGATAAATTTCTCCCTCCTTGATTCTTCTAAAAGAAAAAAAAAGGCCCCAAAAGCAAAAGCCACTCTAACGACTAAAGGATAGATGCAAAAACCTTGGAAAGACTAAGCTAGGCAATTGAATCTGCAGCATTATTTGATGTTAAAAGCCAGGGGTTTGGTAATTGTATTGCTTTATTAAACCATGTTGCCAGCCCAGCCACTTCCCTCAGGTGAATTGCTGGGTTCTTCCAGGAGGTGCAGCTCTGACATTCCCCCCCCACCCCCAACTCTTCACTACCGTGGTTTTTGTTTCCTTCACAGGTACCACCTACCTTTACTGTCAGATGTGAAACAGATCAAAAGGTTTAGTTAAGTTCAGAAATGTTTTTCTTAACTTAGATTAGATTTAGCTTAGACAGTTTTAATTTCTGTTACAGATCTGAAGAATGGTAGTGCAAAGGCTCTTCTGATTTCTGTGGCTGGGATTTTTTTCTAACTTAAATATTATGATCTGATAAGATTTAATCTCTTCCTGCAAATGCTGATTTGCTGTCCTTAGGCCATCACTGCTACAGTGGCACATCTGCCATAAATGTACTGACCTCTTGGAAAGGGACTTTACTTTGTGCTGCATGATCCTATTACAGAGCTGCATAGAATATGTTCCATTAAATATATGTATGTATTTTAAACAGGTTTCTGCTGTGTCACAGAATGGACTTGATCTTTTATCAGAAAGATACACTACTACAAGAGGATTTTCCAGATTATTTTCCAAATAAAGACATTCTCTGCAGATTTGAGACCTTTGTAAGACGATGTGCTCATTTGAAAAACTGTCTTTTATAGCAAATACCTCTTCAGTTCTTAGAGAACTGTAATGCTTTGGGGGTACCTTCACTTTCTAAAACGCTTGGAACTAGTTGATCTTTAAGATTTCCTTTCAATCCAAGTTATTCTATTCTAAAACACCACATGTCAAGTAGCTCCTTCACTTCTATACTCTGTTCTAATGAGTACTTGACGGAGTAGGCTAGACAGTCCATTTGCAAATAGATTAAGTGCATTGGTCTTGCAGAATAGCTCTCAGAATGTAACCTGACTGTCCTGAATTGCCTGGCCTTGGCTGTGAGTTTAGCAGGGGCTGCGCCATGTCCTGCTCCTGTGGCAGGGCTCGGTGCCCTTCTGAGCACCGAGTCTCATAGAGCAGATGCCCAAGGAGTGACTGGCCAAGAGCTGAGCCTGTCCAGCCAGTGTCATATTGTGGTGCTCATGTTTGTGATGCTGTATGTGAGGATACTGTCTGGGTATGTATTTAATGAATTCTGGGAATAGAATTTAATGAATTGTATTTAAGGAGTGACTTCTAACAGTCCTGTTCTTGAAGTTCCTGAGCGATACTGGCCAAAATGCCCTCTCTGTCTGCTGCATTATTGAAATACATGGGTATGGGTGTGCTCTCCTGTTCTGCACAGGGGATTTGAAAGCCCAAGGGCTTATGATGCAGTGTAGCATCCACATCAGTGAGCTCAAACTTAGATAATTATTTACCCATCCCTTTTTTGTCTCCTCTTTTGGATCAACACTCTGTTCAGCATTGTTGGCATGCTTTATTTTAAACTACCTGGCCCTCACCTTCCCAGGAGCTCAGAATAGCTTGGCTTAAATCTCAGCTGCTGGAGGTTGAGGCAGTGAGAGAGAACTCTGGCTGTCTTTCAGATTTGAAGTAGGAGTAGACAGATTCAATCTCTAATTCAGAGGACAGAGGGAAACATCAGTTTGTCTGTTCTGGGTAGCAATTTGGAGATCTCTGCTGGTTTCTCTCTCATTCTGTACTCAGAGCCACAGTGTATCTTTCTCCACTTAAAGCAGGATGAAACAAGGCACTTCTGATGCTTTTGTGCCAAGCAAAGCCTGCACAATTTTGCTTTCAGGTCCTTTTGTAGTTTTTGGTATGGAGGAGACAGACCACAATGCCTTATCTTTGCATTCATACGGGAAATTTTAACTTTGCTGCAGGTTCCTGGCCTTATTTAATCTTGCAGTATAGATGTTAGATACAGCAGGGGATTGAGGTTTGCTTCTAGTTGCAAGTCATACGTGTCCTGATTAATAACAGGGAGGAATCCTCTTAGAAGAATTTCTTTTCATACAGTGGAGGTTTGTGGTTGGTGTGATTTACATCAGTGCCCTGTTTCAGCTTGCCTGCCTGATGATTTAGGTCTGTCCCTTACAACTGAGGGGAGTCTGTAGTTCAGTAGAAATGCAGTGCATCTATAGCATCTTTGTGAAGACTTTTCTATCCTGTTACCTGTAGCATTAGAAGTTTTCCTTTTAAGCTTTTGATGAGATGGTTCTTGTATTTTTGGCAATTTATTCTTCATTTTTCTGTGGAAATAGTCTTTTTTTGGTAGTAAATGCCTCAGCTAGAAGAATTGAAATTATTCAAGCATTTACAGCATACTCTCTTGATTCTTTAAGATGACTTTGAGAGCTCTTGATAGATTTCTAAATAAGGGTGAAAAATAGCACCACCACTCCCAACACTGCCTCTGCTTTTTTTGTCCTAAACTGCAAGTACTGCAGCTGAAGCAGCTCTGGGTGTTAGGGGACCTGCACCTGTCTTTATTTGTAGGATGAGACTTTTCACAGGGAGCACCTTGTTTGTTTCTATGACCAAAACAGTCCACAGGACTGTGGGAATCCAAGAACCTTCTCCCTCAATATCCATGTAGATGGTATGAAATGTGTCATAGCGGTTTTTTAATCCGGATTAATTCATGAAGACCTCAGGCATTCCCATTCTTCCACTTAACACAAGCTTATAACACAGGGCTTCTTGAAGGGCTGGTGCCTTGGAGAGGCAAGTTCTTCAGTATTACTCAAGTAGAGGTTAAAAAGTTTCTTCCACCTTCCCAGGGAAGTGGGGTATTCATTCCTCTACATGACTCACAGTGTAAATGCACATACAGGTCATTGTTTTCAGGTGGTGTGTTAGAGGAGTTACTGACTCTAGGACTTTCATTGCCTTTATTTCTTCATGAAGTGCATCACATCAGCTTGGGGAAAGTTAATGGAAAATGTCAAGCCACTTTTGGTTTTGTGTGAATCAATTTTCACTGTATTACTTGATTTTACAAATATGGGTCGCTATTTTCTTCACAGTAATTTTAAAGACAAGAAAGGAAAAGCATGGTGTAGATAATTTGTTACAAAATCCTGAACTGCCATAATTTTAGTTTAATTGCAGTCAAGGTGAGTATTTTGTTTCCTGTTTGCATTCATTTAAGCCTTAAAGCAACAGGTGAGGTATGTGACAGCCAATATGGCCATTTTTGGTTGCTGCTTCTGTGGCATATTCTGGAATTTCTGAATTTCCTAATGCTGGTGTGTATAAACCCTCACTTTTTGTTGTGACAAACTTGAAAAGTCATCAGTAATTTCTGTTCTCAGTCCATTTTGACGGCACACAGCCCAGCTGTCCTGGGTTTTGGAGTGAAATCACAAATGCAACTGCTGCAGCCTCTCAGCTCTAGGCAGCACCTTTCTTGGTGTGTGATTAAAAAGCCTCAAGCATTCTTACCTTGTCATGCTGCTTTATCACTCCCTTTGGCAGTCCTAATTCACCCACTTCAGGGGGGAACTTTCTGGTTGAAAGCTGTGAAATGGTGTATGATAATCACAGTTTTTGCTCCTGTTAGGACTCAGAGGTTCTGTTTTTCCTGTGTCTTGATGAGCATTTGGTGGATCCATGGTGCAGACCTGCTGCAAATTCTCTCTGATCTTATGGAACATCTCATTTTACACCTGTCACTGATAGTCAGACAGGTGTACTGGTGCCACACTCATTCTTGAGCAGGGCTGTTTCTGTGTGGAAGCTCTTAATGGCATTAGAGAACAGGTTTCTTTGTTTTTTGCAGAAGGATCACCCTTTCCTGTGAGTGCATATGTCTCTTTTCTGGGATGCACAGTTACCTGTGTCTGACAACCTCGAAGACAAACATAGTTTTTAGCTTTGTAGCTTTTGCAACTCCACTTCCAAGAGCACCCTGCCTTTGGAGCTATGCCACGGATGCTCTGTATCATGAGTGAGTCTTCTCTGTGTTTCTACAGATGTACCAGTCCTGCCTTCTCCTTCACTTGCTCCACTGGTGATGATGGAGGATGTCTCCATCCTGGGATATTGGAGCTATGCCACGGATGCTCTGTATCATGAGTGAGTCTTCTCTGTGTTGCTACAGATGTACCAGTCCTGCCTTTTCTTTCACTTGCTTCACTGGTGATGGAGGATGTCTCCATCCTGGGATGCAATCATAGAATACCAGGTCCCAGGAAGGGACCTCAAGAATCATTTGTTTCAACCCTGTCTTGCAAAAACAGAATCTAGAAAAGATGCCCTAGCAGCCTGTCCAGCTGAATCTGAAGTGTCCAATGTTGAGGAACCCCCAAATTCCCTGGGGAGATTATTCCAGTGGCTGATTGGTTTCTTTGAAGTAAGATTTCTTACTGGACTTTGTGCTCAGAGGCAGGAACCTGAATGAAGCTCAAGCTTGTCAACATGGCCTGCAAAGTTTCTTGCTGTAAATTCAGAGACATTATGTGCAAATAATGTTTGACACCTGCATTGTAATATTGTGTGTTAATGACTAAGGGAATGTCATGTGCTTTGTGCTTGCAAAACTTTAGAGCACAAGGCAGTTGTTGGAGGACCTATATAGGACTTTCCTTCATCTTCACACTCTGGGGTGAGATTGAACTTGGGCTTCCTGCCAGATGCCTGCTGGGTGGAAGTGCTGGGTGCATGCCCTTTTGCTAGTGCCTTTCCACCTGAAGACAATGTTAGTCCTTGCCTAGCTCAGAAAGTTCACATTTTGGGTTTTCTTCAGTCTTGAGTGAAGCATCATGTCTCCTTGCTTTGTCTCTATGAGGCAGGATTCAATACAGATCCTGCATCTGGATTTTGCTACCCCAGCTTGGATACACAATGGCTTTTGTTAGGTGCAGAATTATTCTGCACTCTGAGAGATGTTTTCATTGTCAAAAGAAGATCTACACCAGAGAGAAATTTTATTCAAACAGACTCAGTAGTATATGTGGTGCTAATTCAGGGCCAGGATATTGAGGTATTTACTTGGATCTGAAGAACCTGGCTTTACCCAGTAATTGGTCACAAGTACATCTGTCAGTTATTTCTGTATCTTGTCTGAGGGCTCAGCGGTGATCTCACCCTTCCACTTCAGACTGGGAGCCTTGGTCAAAGCACCTCCCTTTTTCTGGGATACCTAACAAAGGGAATTTAAACTGGGCATTTACATGCCTTGTGATTACACATTTGGAGCCTTTGTATGTGTACTCATGCTCAGGTACTCAAACCAGGTGGCTTTTCTCATTGCTTTCATTAACAAGGTGTAGCTTTGGATATGTGCATTTCACATCCATCTCTTACTTATTTGCCCTTCATTCTTGCAGCATTTAATGCCTCTCAATTACATGCTGAGAAAAACTGAGTGTAGAGGGGGCTTGCATTAGTTTCTGTGGAGGGCATTAGTTTGCCTAATGCCTCTCAATTACATGCTGAGAAAAACTGAGTGTAGAGGGGGCTTGCATCTGTGGAGGGCATTAGTTTGCATTCAAGCTTTCTTTTAGCAGTCCTTGTAGCTAGGTGAAGTGCTTACTGTCTCCAGATGGAATAATTGTATGGATTATATCTCTCAAGCGTCAATTTACTTCTAATTCTTTCCCATTTTAATAAATAGTCATCACATGTCTCTTTCAAGTTCCATGGAACTTAAACATTTCACATGTTGATAATATTCTTGCTGTTACAGGCAGATTTGCACATATTTAAAAAATTCATTGAGGGAGATACTCTTAATCCTAAGTGCAAATGTTATCCAAAAAACTTCACAGAGATTGTACCATTATTTTAAGCTTTCCAGCTTGCATTTCTATGCAGGTCCTTAATTGAATATTTGCAAGAGGCGGTTGCACTCTACCTTGCCCTTTGCTTCAGCCCTGTGGCCCCACCTCTTTTAAAGCAGTGATCCCTTTAAAGCATGGGAAAGCTGGACTTGCAGGGCTGTCTTCTACCAGCTCTCTGCCAGAAATTAGATCCCTTTCCTCTGCAGTAAAATTCTCAATGTGCCTGCACTGTAATATGCAACTGAAAATGTTGACTTGGTGTTCTTTACCAAAAGCATTAATAGAAACTCATCTGACAATATACTTGAGTAAATGGTGCCATCAGGATATTGTCCAAAATTTAGTCTTTGAGTTGCTTGTGTGTTGTTTTCTTTAACATAATTCCATACAATAGCTGCATTGTTGTGTGGAAAACAGCAGATTTTGCTTTTGTTTGCCTCACAGTAGGGAGAAAGAACAGAATATGGAAGTAAGAAATCTCATGTTATTTTCCCCAGATTTTTTTCTGTCTGTTTCACAAGTGGCTTAAATTCAAAGCAAACTGTTCAGTAGGTGAGTCTTGACAGGTGGTGTCTATTCCACCTGATTAAAACCTTGAAGAACAGAGAGAAAATTGGCATTAAGTAATTTAGACTCAAAGGGAAAATGTTTTAACTCAAAGTTTTGAAGAAAGAGGCTGTTATGGTGAGCTACTAAATCTGGCTGTACAAATTTGGTGATTTGAGGTGAAGAGCTGACTATGTACACAGTTTCTTATAAAAGTTGTATGAAAGTGAAAATGCAGAAAATGAATGTCAATGTGGCAAATGTATTTTTAATAACTTACTGTCTTAAAAAGATCATTAGTTAAGATCACCAGTTTATTCTCAGTATCTGTTTGTGTAAGACTCTCAATGTCTGTGTTGTGTAAGTCCCTGACATGAGCTGGTACTCCAGCATTGGGACTTCACCACTGTCTTGGGGTGACCACTGCTTACCTTGGCATTGCAGTGACTTTTAAATAGTTCCTCAACAGCTGCTGATAAATAAAATAATATGTACCTGACTGGATAAAGTCCTGAGCAGCCTGGCTGATTTTCTTAGCTGACCGTGCTCTGAGCAGGAGGCCAGGCTGGAGACCTGTGGAGATGCCTTCCAGCCTGGCTCATCTTTGTGTGTATAAGCGTATGTGAGAGTGTAACCACGTAATGTCTATGGATTATAAAGATAAGCTGGGTGTATATAGAAACACTGGGTGATTTCAGATATAGCTATAATAAACTTTTCCTCTGCTGGTTTTCTTTGCCCAGTCTGCCACGAAGAAACCCCGGAAGTCCCCAGCGGACAAGGGGCGTTCCGACGCTGGAGCGCGAGGAGTGAGTCGTGGGAGAGCCAACGGCCACCCGCAGCAGAATGGAGAAGGGGACCCTGTCACCTTGTTTGAGGTGGTTAAGCTGGGAAAGAGTGCTATGCAGGTAAAATGTCTACTTGTGTTCCTCCTCACAATTCAGTGTATCCTGACTGGAGTCCAGTCTAAGCTGTGCTTTTGTAAACAGTAGTATTTTCTCATGACTGCACTGGTCCAACAGGCTGTGTAGGATAAAGTACAGGACTCGGTGGGTTCTGATTTATGGCTGTCATGTATCCTGCTGAAGAACAAGAGACCTGGCAGCATCATATGTTTCAAATTCTCCATTCTTTTGTTAATTACTCCTAAGTTAAAAATATATGTTGGTATTGGGCAGTTCGTTAAAGTATATTCTGTAGCAAGCTTTATATGGGCAAAAAGTGTATGAAAATAATGATGAATCCAAGCCTTTTTTGTTCACTTGTTTTTTCAAGAATACCTGCTCACACAAGCAGTTTGGAACCCTCTGCACTGGAAGTTGCATTTCTGCTGTCCCCATCAGGACAACAGATGAAGGATAAACTATTTGCCTAGACTTCCACTGAGTCTGAGTCTGAGAAAGCACTGACTCATCCTGAAGGCAAATTTTTATTTATTGTAAAATAAATGAGATCATCCAAGTTGCCTCTAGAAATGTTTCTTACCCTCTTATGTTTTGATGAGTTCAGGGGTCTTTACAGGATGTGTGGGGCCAGGTGAGTTGCACCTCAAGACCCTGGACAGAGGATTGGTTTTCAGAGTGTTGTGTGGTTTTTAGTAAACTGCTGTGCTGCAGCTCTTAGTTTTGATATGCAGTGGAGAAACAATGGGCCCAAAACACTCTTCAGCCCATGCAAAGCCAACAGTCATTCCTGCTCTGAAGCATTGTTTAAGCAAACCTCCTTTACTTTTCATTTCAACAACCCAGGACTTAGGCAGTATCAGTTAGTTTGTTTTGATGCTGACTAACGTGAGAAAAGTACAAATTAGGAAAATTAGGTCCTAAGTCCCATTCTCAATATTACTTTTAGTGTAGCTAAAACCTAAGCCTCTTTTAAGTCTCACAGAAATCAAATATTGCAAATGAGTGAAAGTTGTTGAAAATTTCCTGTCTCAAACCTGTGGAAAGTATGAGATTTCATTTTAAAGAAGTAATACACAGGAAGGAAATGAGAATTTTTGTTCTTCGTAGTTTCTGTGTTTACACTTATTCAGGATTGGCCCTTCTTATCTAGTAGGTGAAGACAGAACAAATTTACTTGTAACAAAGCTATGGATTCCTTATGCCTTTTTTCCCTACAACAGAGCTTCCAACTTTGTTTGGTTTTCAGCACTTTTTCGAATTTTGTTTTTGGCAGGAATTGAGGAAACATCTGGAGTCTATTTTCTGGTTTTACTGTGGTACAGAACATACAATATACTTTATGTAGTATAGTTGACTTAGAGTTATTGATATTTGCAGAAGCCAAATGGAAAGGAACGGGTGACTGCTTTGATATTTGATGACTCTGTGTGTGTGTGGAATTGACTTTGAGACATTTTATCTATTTCAAAAGAGATGCTGACACAAGTCTCCTGCAGATTAAATAAAAAAAAAATGTCTGCATGTTTGTATTAAGAACCTTTGGAATTCAGATACAAAGAAATTGTCTTGAGAAGTGGAGAATTTGTATATGCATGTGGATATCGCATGTATATGCATTTGTATGTGTATATGGATGTGTGTCTGTATATTCACATATACATACCTGGATGCACAAAGCACGTATGCATAGACACACACCTGCCCACCCTGCAGGTAGGAGAAAAAGTACACAGCACCATCTAAGCAGGGGAGGGATTATACTCAAACAGTAAAGGAATAGGCCAGAATGTTTGAAGGTCTTGGGTACAAACAGGCATAAACTACTTGAACCCTAATTTCAGGAGTATGCATTGCTTGGGCACCTTTGAAAAATTTACTGATGGTAAAAATATCCTATAAAATTAAAGAAACCCCATAGTAGGAAAAAGAATGCAATTAAAATGTGATTGAATCATTTTTAACTTGTACTTCTGGACAGTCATCTCATGCGGAACCAAGGTTCTGTAAACCACACTTATTAGTATCTTTACACTTGTATTGTTCTGTAATAGCTTAGGGATTTTGATGTAACAATTAGGAATGCTTGGCTTGTTTGTTTTTCATAGTTTTGATGCAGGTTTTTTTTGTTCAGTTGTAGCAATTTCATCAATATTGCAGTTTTCAAACAAGAGCCATATATTTGTATTTGGCCGAACATATTATTTCTCAATATTTAATTCTTTACCTGTAATATGAACATACTTTTTTTTCTAGTGCTCCTAAGTTTGCTTTCAGCAATGAAAACGCAGGAAAATTCAATTAATATATTCTGATGTTACATGGAAATCATGTGCTTTCATTTCTGATCTATCTGTTCCTGCTGTTTGCTTTCAGAATTTTTTTTAGTTGTTAGATTTTTCTGGCTTTGTGATGCCAATTCATAAAAGTCTGTTGCTGAATTCAATTCTCACTTCTAAGCTTCTCTATTTTGGTTCTCACAGCAGGATTCATTTATTACTTCTCTTCAGGCTTATTGCTGGTTGCTTCTTCCAGGGAAATAAAATCAGTTTAATTTTTTCTATTTCAAGTATACATAACTCCAGGACTGCTCTTTGCACAAGATCTTTGCCTCTGCCATGGGGTGTAGCTTGTGTCTTGCTTGAACTTTGTAAATCTATTTGATGCCCACATTAAGTTGGTATCACACAGTTGTCAGTGGTTTTCATTTGCTCTGTAACCTTTTGTACAGTTAGTGCTTCAGAAATTGTTCTGTCAGCAGCTCTCTGTGTACGAAGTGTGCCGTGACCTTCTGCTCATGCTTTCTGCAGGTACATTTTCAGGTGTTACTCCATTAAGGCTGTTCATAGAACTTCTTTAGTGGTTTTTGTTTTCATAGTTAAACATGATACTCTTCTGCTTTTTGTCATTTATCTCTTCCACATATTTAATTTTTAGTTATATCATTTTGTGGTGACAGCTATATCCTTTACATTTTCCTACTCTGAACTTCCATAGGCAGAAGGGTCTCTATCAGCATTTCTCATGTGCTCAGCTGCCCACTGGTGGGAATGAAGCCTTGGGTGAGCCTCTTCTCTTCAGCTGAGCCACCCAGGCAGAGACTGACTGGTAGATAAAATCTTCAGACATCTCTGTTTTGGTCTCTGACCCTGCTGTTAAGATGACAGGAAAATAAAGAACTTGTGATGAGATCAGATTTTGTTTAGGACTCAGACTGCAAATTTCTCCTGAGTTATGACCAGTTATGTGTAATGGAGTTTGTACTACTGGTGGTCAAACCAAGCGTAGACGTGTTCTTCTTTCTCATCTGCAAAGGAGTTTTGTTCCCCTAAAACATCAGAGAGAATGGATCATCAGTAACTTTAGTAGGTGATCAGTACCAAAACATGAGCAGATCTGTGCCTTGATGTTTCTGCAATATTCCATACATTACCAGTCACTCTTTATTGTTGTTAGCAGTTCACTACAGAGTGGAGGGTGATTTTGAGAGAAAAATCTTCTAAAAATTGCTGCCTCTGCTTATGCTCAACTAATAAAAGGTAATCTTGGTGTAGATTAGACATAGTTCATAATAAAAATGGCTCCATTATATGCCAGCAAGTATTTTAAGATAAGTATCCAAGTATCTAGTGTGTTGAAATGGAATTTTTCATGGTGCCACAAGTTCTTCCTTTTCTTTCCAGAAATCAGGGATGCACGGGGTTCCTCACTGTTCTTACCTGCACTTCTTGGCACATGGGGTTTTGTGTCCCTTGAGGTTCCCTCCCTGTCCAAGTAAAGCTGTATTTGTATCACTGCTTACCCTGCCTTGGGAAGTCCATCTCTGGCAGTAGGTCAGACTTATTCCTGACTGGAGTGACTGTAGAACCACATTTACCTTATGCAGGAAGAATCACATGTGTTTTTACATAGATCCTTGAGATTAAGAACATCAGAACAGCTGTAAATGGATTGCACCAAAAATCCAACAGCCTGTCTGTGACAGTGGCAGCTAAGAAAGGGAATAAGGTGGCAAGAATGAATTTTGGGTGTTCTCCCTACCTCTGACTGTTGACAGTTCAGGGCCACTGTGGTGTCTGTGTTCTCAGTGGCCTTACTGGCTCTCTCTTCTCAGAGCTTCTTTTCTCCCTCTACAAGTGTTTTTTGCCAGATCACATCTCTGTGTCTCCCTCCTCTATTTCTGAAAGTGAAGGTCTGTGAAGATTAAAAATATACAGACGTATATTAAGTATTACCCATGCTTTTTGTGTTAAATGCGTGTTTTAGTTTAATTGTAATTTTTTGTATATTAAACTGCTGGATACTCCAGTTGAAGGATGGATAATAACTCAGGGTTTTCCCAGATTGTCTCAGAAACTCCTCAGGAGTTTGAGTATGCAGTCTCTAAAGTTTACTGGGAAAAATGACTGCATCTATTATTAACATTTAAACCAGTATCTTCATTTTGTTCAACAGATTTCTTTTGTAGCCTAATCTTGCTTTGCTTTTGATTGTACAGTATTGAATTAAAAGAAGAAAATAAAAACTAGGTACATGTTTTTATAGTTGTTACACTGGGAACAATTTAGCCACCAAATGAAGCATTAATTAATTAGAAGAGTATCCCTTAATACCAAATGAAATTTTCTGCAGTCATCACACAAGGCTTCTTTTCCTTTGTGATTTAATAAGATGTGAGATGATTTTGCTGTTAAGTGCCAGTAGTGCTATGTGTGAAAGCATTTGTACCTGAAAATGCTCATTATACTTGAAGGCAGAGAAGTCTTTTGCTGTCTAGAATGTTGATGTTTTTTGAACTGTCTGGGGTGATCTGTGAACCTTTTACAAACCGTGCTAGCAAAGGAATGTGTATCAGGTTTTTTCATAAATTGATGGATCTCTTGCTGGAATAACTCCTTTTTGTTTTAGTGCCTCCAAGTATATTTTCATTCTGGTGCTCAGTGTTTATGAGCAGTTTTGATGCTTTTTGGCATCCTTCATACCTGGGATTGGCTCAGCTTAAACAGACACAGCCCCTTGGAAACGGTGTAACATGTCAACTGTGGGAGATGAGGGCCTGCAAGACTTCTGTACCACCTTAGAAAATCTTCCTGGTGGGAGCTTTGTATGGTGCACCCACCTTTCTGAGCACTCAGGTGAGGAACTGCTGCTCTGAGTATTGTGGATCTGCTGGGCAGGAGTGCCCAGCCTCAGGAGCTCCTGTGCTTTGAGTCCATTTGAAAGCAGACTTTTCCCAGGACCTTTTATGCACTCAGTGTAATGCCAGTTAACATGTATCATTCTAATATTCTCCTAAGAGAATAGTTGAGGTTTTTTTTTTCCTTTGGATGGTGTTTTTTCTCCCAAATGGTTCAGTGTAAGATGTTACAGTATCATTCTAATATTCTCCTAAGAGAATAGTTGAGGTCTTTTTTTCCTTTGGGTAGTGTTTTTCTCCCAAATGGTTCAGTGTAACATGTTACGTTAATTTCCCTGTGTAATTATGTTTAATACCAGTCTATTGCAGAAATATTCATTTACTCAAAATGCCAAATAGATAATCCTGTATGAAGAGTATAAATTCCTTAGTTTTATTTGGAAGAAATACTTCTAGGGTTGTATTTCTTTCCTCTCTGTACTTCAGAAATTAAAAAGTTACATAGGTAGACACTGCAGAAAACAAATTCTCATCTTTGCTTACTCTTATCTAAAGGGAGATTTTTGGGTTTTTCTAAAGAAAAAAAAATTCAGCTTATCAGGAAGTGCATGATAGGTGTTAGCAAAGCATGAACTCTTTCATAATTTAAAATTATGATCCTTAGAGGAAAAGAATAAAGTGCATGTCCTCAAGCTGCAGTTCATTTTTATTACCCTTATATTAGGTTTTCACTGGGTGTATATTAGACTTTCTGCCTGCAGTTTGGAGTGCAGCCAGGCACTCATCCTGGAGTGTACTGCCCAATCTAAATTGCAGGTACTTTCACACATTAGGAACTACCTTCTCCGCAGTAGCCATCTGTGTAATTTCTTCAATTTTGACAAAATTTAGCCTTAAAAGGCTTTTATTCTTTTTTTTGTTTTTAAACCCAACCTGAACAGATTCACTTAAAAATTTTTATGCAGTGTTTTAAGTCTCTCACTACTTGGTTTTTTTTCCCCTGCGTCCTCATTTTTACTGTACTAAGTTCTTCTCACTATGTATTAAAGTGTATTTTCTGCTTTTCTATTTGAGTTGCTCGTTATACAGGTTATTGAAATATTTAATGTTACAGTGCATTCCTTTTTTAATCAGTTTCAAGTTTCATTTGAGGGACTTTGGGTTTTTTGCTGAAGTTGTTAGTGTAAGCTTTGATTTTTGGATTTTTTTCTACCTTGATGTAAACACATTGCACCCATTCTTGAGTCATTTTTTTTCTTTCATATTCACTGTAAATGAAGCATGTCCATGATCAGTTGTATGAAATGGCAAATTATTTAAAGTTCTTTATACTCAATTTGCCTTGGTTTACAGTTGAATGAGATCTTCCATTTCAACATTAACTTTGCATATGGTGTCATTTGTTTTCCCTGTTGTTTGTAACACTGTTGCCATATTGTTACTTAATTGAAATTGTGAAATAGCTTTTTTTGAAATCAGCTTTCATTAATATTTAGTGGGACTGTGCTAATTTACACAAGCTGGCAAGGTGTCCTCTGCAGTCAGTCCCTCTGCTTCCTCCAGCACTTAATGCTCCTAAATTGTCTCGCACTGGAGGAATATGAAATGCATCCATAGCTGCAAAGGCTCGAGGAAGTAATAAGATCACTAGCTTCATTACTTCATTCATTGCATCTGACTTGCTTTTACTGGCAGCCCCAAGCTGCTGCTCCCCTTCAGTGCCATAAAATGGTTTATCTTTTGGCAGACTTTGAGATGTGAAGGTCAATATTTCTGCAAGTTGATTGATTTGAAGTTGTTTACTCAGGCTGTGGATCTATTCTGCTATTTGCTTGACTTCATTTAGGCTTATTTCTGTGGGGTTGCTTACCTGGCATATTCTTCAAATTATGCTCCATGGTAGTTCTTAAAACACACTCATGAGAGTTCATTTATGTGAGATTCTTTTGAAAACTATTGCAGGCTTTGGAAAATCTTTGTACTGACTCTACATTTGTACCATACATCATCTGCTATTTAAAGGAAACCTTGATTTTTTACTCAGTTCTCATAAGAGTAGAAGCAATTTCATAATTTAAAAAAATGGTTGAGTCTAATTTTTGTGATGTACCTGTATGGACTTGTTGACTGACGCAGAGATGTGGTGCATGTATGTGTCTGTGTCTGTGTGCATGCCTATGTGTCTAGATGTGTCCTGACAGCAGGGAGTGGAGGAAGGTTGTTGGTGTTACTGGAGTCATTTGGAGGTTTTATCTGTGGATTGATCTTGTTGCCAAAGGAGCCTTTTCCTTTTGCATGTGCCTTGAAGTTAGTGAATTCCAACAGCATGGATGTGCTGCCCTTGGGCAGGCTGCACCCAATGTCCTGTAGGTCATGTGCCTTCCCAGAATGCTGAATTTATCATGTATTTCATGCAGCCTGTAAGTGCACATTTCCATATGGTAAATCCATGCTCCCCATTGCATCTGTAGGTAAAAACATCTGGAAGCAGATGGGTACCACTGGAGTAGCTCATGCAATCTCTTGCTGCCTTCTTTTCTAGGTGTTTTGTGGAAGTAGGCAGGGAGACTTGTGGGGATGAATTCTGGGGGATGGAACCTGCTTGTAGCTACCTCCTTTCTGAAAGGTCCATCTGGTCCTTGTCCTTCCCTCCTGTCACCTCATGTGCCTTCAAGGTGTTAATGATCTGTGCTTGGGACAGGTGACAGGGAGGGGCAAGAACAAGAGGTCTCTGGGCAAGGTGATCAAATGTGGGCCATTGCCCTGAGTTTGCTCTTAGATTATGTATAAAAAGAGGGTTTGCTGTTACCTGGGGCCTGTTGGTTAGAAAACCTTGTTTTTTATAGGAATCTTTCTCTCTATGCCTCTATGCATATTTATGCAAAATAATTCAATTTCTGGCAAGGCTTGCATGTTGCACCATTTGCTACACTGCTGCCTGTGGTTTGATTCCTTTTTTTGCTTGTATTCAATCTTTTTTCCTGGTATTGCGTTACTGCTGTTTTGTCTTGGTTCAGTTGATATTTGGTTTCTCTTTTGGGTCTGATGTGTGTCATTTTTATTTATTCATCTAGTGTTTTCAGTTTTTATAGCTCTTTTCAGTTACAGCAAAAGTCAACAGTTTGATTAAGTTCCAACTGTTGTAGCATATGTAGTCTGGCTTCATCATCTCCTGTTGCCTTAAACTGTAATCTCTAACAAAATTAGGCAGCCAGCATGCCAAGTGTGCACAGGGGCTGTTATTTTGGGGCACTGATTTTTAGGGCTTAGTGAATGCAGTTTGTGTGGCTCTGTGCTGATGCTGGCAGGTCAGGTGCCCGTGTGTGACTTGTTTCCTGCAGCCCCTCAGTCAGTGAGGCTCTCTTGGGGTAAACACAACATTGTGCAGCTCATTTATGTTGTCCAGCTCTCCACAGGTACCGTTCAGAGCAGGGAGTTACACTGACTGTGCCTGGGTGTGTCACACAGCAGGGAGTGCCAAGGCACTGAGGAGCTTTTGCATGCCAGCTTAGATCAAAGGAGCCCTACCCACAAATTCAGATTTTACTTCCAGCTTTGTCAGTTCTCTGGGAGGTCAAGACAGTCTTTGCCTGCTGTCCCTCTGAGAACCTTTGCTCTGATTTTTCTG
Source organism: Onychostruthus taczanowskii (assembly GCF_017590055.1). Taxonomy (NCBI): domain Eukaryota; kingdom Metazoa; phylum Chordata; class Aves; order Passeriformes; family Passeridae; genus Onychostruthus; species Onychostruthus taczanowskii. The sequence continues at coordinate 6,158,071 of NW_024502680.1, read as the reverse complement.
CTTTTCTTACCTACTGCTGGCACTGAAGACTGCATTGCCTCAAGTCTGGTCCCCAGGTCTGGAGATGAGCCACTTGTCTTTATTTTTCTATAAATTGCATGATGGCTCTGGGTTGAAAGTCCAAGTGTCACACTGCTGTTCGAGATAGTGCTGCAAAAATAATTTAAATAATTTTATAAAATAAACAGAAGCAAATTTTAAAGGTATTCCTTCGCATTTCTTTCCTTGGCTCCCCATTTTTTTAAGCTGAGAGGGGTTCCTTGGCAGTATTTATAGCACAGTCCATGAGAAGCTGCTGTGGTATGGCTGAAGGGGCAGCATGTTGTAACAACAAACAGGAGTAAGACTAAACGTGGGAGGGAATTTCTTGGGCCAGCCTTATTTCCACGGGGAGTGTTTTCTGTGAAACTCAGCTGAGGATAATGAACAGACGCTGGGAAACTAGTTACTAGTGCTCAGGGAAAGCAGCTGAGATTTCCCAGGCTCAAAGAAGGATATAGTAGACTTCAGAAACTGTCAAGACATGTGTGACAAGAGTGGGCAAGGATAAAGATACAGAATTATTTCTGAGCAAGCCACATGGCACAGGGTAGGATTATTCTGCCTGGAAAGAGGTGACCAGATGGAAGTTTTTTCTTGTTTCGTAAGAATTGGGTCACATCAAATGGATCTAACAATTTGCAAGTTTAAAACACAATTATTCTTTCATTTTTCAGTGAATAATTAACCATTGCACACTGCTGCAAGATGATGTAGATATGAAGCTGGTTTAGACAGACACATCCATGAGAGAAGAAATCTGCTGGGATCTTAGGGTCTGGGACAATAACTCAGAAATATCAGCGTATTCTTGCCCTTTTCTTATGATTTTCCCTGCATGTATAAGCCCTGTTGGGCAGGTGAACCTGTGGTCTGGCCCTGCATAGCTGCTATTTTCTTTAGTGTAAAAAATAGCTCTGGCAATTGCCTGTTCTGATATCTACAGTAATAGAGCTGTTCAAACAAATATTGGAAACTGGTAGCACACCAACAGCCTGGTCATTAAGCTCTGTCAATATTTGGTGTAGTAAATACTTTTTACATTTGGCTACATTTGGTTTCTGTGCCCTGGAGAATTTTGCTGATGGATTGAAATGATTGATACTTCCAGGAACAGATTTGAATTCATGATGAAATAACGGTGAGATAACATTCTAGATAACTGGATTTGTGGTGCTGCTTCCTCAACTTATGTGAAGCTTAATTAGAGGCCAAAACTTGCTTTCTAATTTCTTCTAAGTAGCAGATGGACCCCTTTTTGAGATTGCTTCTCCTACTGTGAGTGTTTGTGTGGGGTGTGTGTGTGTGTTTTGAGAGGCAAAACCTGTGAAAACTGAGTTTCCTGGCAAATTGTGTGTTTAGAGATTGATGCTGGTTGTTGGATAACATGAGAGTACTGCTAGTCTGCTCCTGGCTCAAGGGTGAGTGTAGTGATGTGTGTTAAACATGGAGTGCTTTGGCTCAGTTCAGAGTTCTGTGTGTCTCTGGGACATACACAGGTGGTTTGCTGCATCCTTTTCCTCACACACCTGCCAAGGGTAGCCTTGGGAGTTTGCACTTGGATAAACTGGAAACTCCAGAGGAGTTTTCCAAGATCCCTCCTTTCAGCTACTAATTAAGAAAAAGGCAGATTTTTCTAAGAGATCAAATAGTTTGGATTTTGTTGTCTTTCCTATTGATTCCTTTTCAGCATGGTAGGAGCCAGTTGTGTGGGCATGGTGGGGTTGTTTGTATGTGTGTGTGGTTTTTTAACTTTAATTTTGTAGAAATTCATTGTAGGCCAGAACTGTCCAGAATAAACTAATCTATTTGCAAGGTGTGCTCTGATAGCATAATCAAGCTTTTCCTAATGAATGCTTGTGTGGAACAGAAAAGTTTGTCTTTTCCCTCATAAAACAAGTAAAGCATAGTATTTGATTACATTAAATATACACAATTCCTACAGTGTTTATGTAGCTGAGGAACTTGGAATATCAGAGATGATGAAAAAAACTCCTGGCTAACTGTAGTTCTGAGGGCAGTTAAAAACTGACTGAGTTTCCTATCTGTGATCCAGGTAGCTTACAAACACCCTACTTCTAGGTATTATTTTATTTACTATGTATTCCTCATTATATTTTGTTTTCCTGAACTATTTACAGTGTTCCTGAGTGACTGACTGGGATATTTACTATGCAATGCAAAATCAGTATTTATCCCAAAGTATTTCTACTCATCAGTTTTCTGGGAATATATGTTGGTCATTCTGAATGGAGTAACAATATTTGGTTTTTATTTTCAACACAATTTTAAAACTGACAAAATTCTCTAAGTAGTTTTGGGGAATTCCAGTAATTTCAATTTGAACTTGTGTTTGTACGATACAATACCAGAAATTGATTCATGTAATTCTGCTCTCTAACAATATTTGTTCTGTCTCCACCTTAAGAGAAGGTGCATAGATATGTGAATTTGTACACATGTATAATTATGCAAAATAAACGCTCAATTATAAAATTCTATTCTGAAAACAATAATTCATTTGCCTTTGATAAAACACTTTTGAGGAGTCTCTGATAAGTATTCTTTTTTTCTTGACAGTCTGTGGTGGACGACTGGATTGAATCATATAAACAAGACAGGGACATAGCACTCCTGGATTTAATCAACTTCTTTATCCAGTGTTCAGGATGTCGAGGTACAGAGCATGGGAAACAAGTTGTATAGAATAAATGTGGCCTACAAACATGTGTTAATGCAAATGCTGGTAAAGATGGGGAAGCCACTTGGATTGGTGCTCCTTGTGTGCATGGTTTGTACAGAAATATTGTCTGCATTCCAGAATAACTTGATTTAAAACTTGTTTGTCAAAGGCTACCCTTTCCCTTTCTCACTTTCCTGTCATCATGCTAAAGTGTACAAATCCTCACAGAGACATTCTACTCATCATCAGCAGGAGACAAAAGATCTGGTACTCCAGGTAGGCATAGCTTTATTTTTTCTTTCTGTTTTTTCCCGATTTTTTTATTGCAAAAAATTAGTAGGTAACTATACCTTAACTTTGATATTTTTTCTTTCTTTTTAGGAAAATGATTTTTTTTTTAACTGAAGAGGAAGGAATCGGGCTTTAGTTCACAGCAAGAAAGATTTCCTGTGGATGAAGCATCAGTGTTATTTGTTCCTCTGTGATCCTTTATCACGTCAGCAGCGAGTGCCCTGCCTTTTATACCCTACTTAAGCAGTCTCCATTACCAGGCATGCAGCAGTCAGCCATTCCAGCATTCTGTTGCCACACTGTGCCTTCTAATGAATTTTTCATGTGTTGTCTTTTTTCTGTTAACTCAGCCTTGAAAAGAGAGAGAGCTCCACTCTCTCTGTAGTGCCCAGAACCAAATTATTTACTGTTTTCTGATGCTTCCTAGAATTTACTTTGAATAGAGTTGAAAACAATTCAGAAATTCTTTTTCTTCATTTTGTATCTGATGTGGGAATATACCTTTAGGCATCAAATGGTCTGGATAGAAGTCCCTTTTCTTCCTTCTTAAGTATAAGGTGAAGTCTGGAGTAGTTAAAAGCATCAGAGAAAAGAAATAGGAATCATCAGCAGCTTCAGCAACCCTTTTTCATGGCTGAAGGTAATAAACTTATTTTGTGGATGACAGGAAAGACTCTGGGAGCATTCTGTGAAAGGGCTGAAGGTTAGGGCTTAGGTTACCAGCCTCTGTCAATGTCTACACTGTTCACACAGAGCCCCTGAAACATTTTTCGGTTATGTTTGGCAGCTTATGTGAAAGTAGTTGTATTCTGTGTGCTTTTGCTTTTTTTTTTTTTTTTTTAACGCTCTCCTGAAGGTGTATATGAAAAAAAGCAACCCCACAAGCTTGTTTGCAAGAATTTGGGCAGCATTGAACCAAAGGCATCCTTGGCCATATGTTATATTGTTGATGCAAGCTTTTGGTGAAGGCATGTCATAAATATCTTCATTCCCCTGCTGCTCTCAAATCTATTCTCCCTTTCTTTCTCCTCGTTAGAGAAAGCAGCACTCCTATTTTTTAAACCCCTTGTTGGTGAGTGATGCAGGCTGAATGCCCACTGTCAGCCATATGCTGCTGGAGCAAGTGCTTCCCAGAAAAGCTTTCTGGTACTGGCTGGGAGGCAGCAGCACTGCGCCTGCCTGATGTCATTGACTTACTTGGCTTTTCTTTCAATGGTGACTTTTCATTTTCACTGCTCTGCTCTGTATCCCAGGGCTATCTCTGCTGAGCTTCTTTCAGTGCCTTCTGCTCCCAAACAGCAATGGTAGGAGAAAGGAAGCAAAAATTTCTTATCCCCCAAGTCTATAGTGTGTTTGGGAAATTTATTTCCATGCTGGAATTTTTGCAGTGGCTACAGTAACAGCTGTAGAACAGGGTTAAAATCCTGGCAAACAGTGCAGTTCTTTCCAGTTTCCAGTAATACACTTATTTCTAGAATAAATAAGAGCTTATCAGAAGAGAGTAGATTTTATTGGTAGCCCACTTAGGGTAAAGTGCATACCAGGCTGTCCTTAATGGAAATGAGAAATAGGGGGTTGTTCTGTATTTTGTGAGGGAGACAAAGATTCTTTTTCATGGGAAGATCATATGTTATGACATCCTTATTTCCCTTTAGAGACTTCATTGACATTCTTGCTTATTTCTTGCTGTTCCTCATAAATAACCATCCCTTGTGAATCTCAATGATTGCTTTATCTTCCTTAATTTTCTTCTTTTCAGTTTGCTCCACTAACATTGTCTTGGATTCTTCAGCCTCCTTTCCCAAAGTCGGATCTAAATGCTGACTGATAATATATCTAATTTGGGATCATTAACTGAAGGGAGGAGAAAACTGACTTGGGATGAAGTTTCTCAGGAAATTGTCATCCTGGGTTTATAAATCTACCATTTCAACAGTGCTTAGAATCACTTGATATCTAAATACATGTAAGGTACATTTAGCTTGATGTGTCTTTCAGAAGTTTTGTGCAGGTGGAAGAGCATGTGTCCATTTGCTGACTTTAATTAGAAATTGAGGCACCAAACTGTTACATTTAGCACCACCATTGGTCCTGAAAAAATACCTTTCTGTTTAGAGAAGCATTGATTTTTATGTATTTATCCTATTCTGTTGGACAGCACAGATGCTTGAATGAACCTCTTGGCATCTTCCACCTTTGCTTGGAGCTGTTGCTGAAATGAGAAGTGATCTCTTGTAAATATGAGTAAGCAGGTATATTATGTAAATTGTTAATACTAACAGTTGTTAAATTAGTGGTGTCTGCAGGTGAATGTAAAAGATCTGTGCAATTTAAAATTCAATAAATATGCATTCAATAAATATTCAAGGATATCTGTCCTTTGTCAACTCTTCTGATTGTCTATTTAATGTATGTCCATTAAAAACGGAGGAGATTAGGTTTTAATGTGACTCTAGTAATCTTTGTGTTTTTAGAGTGCTGTTTGGTGTAAATGAGAAGTTTTTTGTATTGAACTGTCAAGACATCTCAGTTCAATAAGCAGATTTGCATGGGAGTTGGTCACTTGTCATGTCATCTTTCTCTAGTTTGCCTGCTCAATCTGTACATATGTTGCCTTTGCTAATTTTGATTACAAAGAAGTTAAATGGTTATATAAAGAATTTTTCTTTATCTTGCTTGTTTTTTTCCTTTGAGAATACAAAAAAGTCCCTGTCTTTCACAGCTTGTCTGTGTAGTCTTTTCCATCATGTTATGTTGAATTTCTGTGGCAGAAAAATGGTTAACAAGGACTGATACATTCACCCATTCATTTTTTGTTTCTGATCCTTTTAAAATATGTTGCTGCTTCTAGAGGCAGGACCTTGTATCAGATAGTACCTTAGAAAGGTGAAAAGGTAACCGTTAAAATACTGCTTTGTGGAAAAACAGCAAAAATGCTGTTTGTAGTCCTTGAAAATAAAACAGTCTGTTGGTAGTAGGTGTTTATTTTCCATGGGATTTACAACCTGTAAAGCAGGTGGTGGTGTATTTACGTTCTTATTTCTAAGGCAGGAGCAAAATTTCAGAGTTTTTGACATTAGCTTTTTGACATTAGCTTGTTGTAGTGATAAAGCCCTTTTTTCACTTAAGTGCCACTGGACTGGGGGTGGAGATGTATCCACACTACTGAAATTCCCATCTCCATTGTTGTGCTTTGCTCTGCAGCATTGTGGATTCAGGCACCCTCCTCCCTTGCAGAAGTGTTGCAGTTCAGAGTTTTCCGGGGGGTTTTGTGAGCTGTTTTCCATTGCTTTCTTTTTAGGAACATACTTTTAGTTTCCTCCTTTTTTCTCTTTCTTCTTTTGAATGTTTATGTAAAACATTGAGTGCTGAGCTCTGTGAGCTGGTTGCAAGCAATCTGAAATGTCTAATCAGCAATATGTACGTGAGGTCCCAGAAGGATTATAACTGTGTCAGTGTGATGCTGCATCAGGGCTAATTAACTCTGCCTCTCAGACTGAGTAATTAGCTCAGGTATCCTGCTCTGCTGCTATGACAACCAGGCTGTTTCCATTTCTGGAGCTCCCTGGATTTAGAGCTGACTTGGGTATCTGCATGGCTGTCAGCTTGTGCCTTCTGTTATTGATAGAAAACAAACAGAAAGCTCCTCAAGCACTCTGACCTTTCTACATTTTTAAGGCAGAGAGCCATGCTTGTGGAATAAATATTTTTTTTCCTAACCAGAAGCAATTAGTGGTTGAAACAGCCTCTTAAGCTGTGAAGGAAAACCAGCCACTGAGTCCGTGGGAGAAAAGGAGCTTTCTTTTGCAGGGGAAAAGGGTCTCACGTAATTGAAGAGGGAACCACTTGACTGCTTTCAAGTGCACAGTGAAATTATTCCCATTCCTTCTCTCCCATCCATCTTGTCCATCTCCATCATTAGCCTTCCATCTCATCTGTTTTCTGCTGGGTAAGCCAGAAACCTGTACATTTTTAAGCAGGTTTTCAGATGTGGTCATTGATGAGCAAATAGTCCAGCTGTCACCTGTCGGCCTGGATTGCTGGTGCTGCTTCAGACTGGGTTTTTCTCAGTTGTGAGAAAGCAGAGATCTGTCTGATTCTTTCCCCAGGGCTTAAAGCCAGACTCCTTTGTGGAAGTTCTCCTGTGAATCAGGCACTTGGGGTTCCACAATGTCTTCCCACTTCATCCTGGAGTGGCTGGTTGTTCCCCACTTATTCTAGATCCTCTGTCAAATTCTGATTGAATGGCATAAACTGTGCCAATAAGTGCAGAAGCTCTGAGTTAGCTTGCTCATTTTGGTTTTTATTAATGTTCTATGAGCTTAATTAAGGGCAAACTAATAAAGTTTCTGCTTTGCCAAAGGAAATTGAAGGCTAAAATCAGGAAAAAGCAGCATGGAGTGGCCATTATATGGTCTGGCAAAAGCAGTGAACAAGCAAGCGCTTACTTTGCTGTTGGAAAGAATTCCAGAAGCAAATTAGCCAGGAAATAGTGTTATTTACTCTGATTAATAATATTTTAATAAGGGGGTGTAACATGGTAATTAGAGAAATGGTCTAAAAAATTAGTGTCCATGGTTTTGTTTTGTGATTGATGGAATAATTGTTCTGTACAGGTGGATGTTAGGGACCACAAAGAAGACTTTGGTAAATCTAATTCCCTGCATATGGGCCTTTTGCAAGGAGCTGCAGAGAGTGAAAAATGTTGCTGACTTTGGCATGTGTTAAAAAGCTTTACCTCTTGAGTCATTCGGTTATTATTAAGGAGTTGGTATCATAAATATTTTGTATTGTGACCAAATTACAAAATATTGCAATTCATTGAATTGGAGGTTGTATTTTTATGAAGTGTATAAAGTCTGCTTTCTTATAGTTTCTTCAACCAAATCCCTTTTCAGTGTGTGAATATAGGGGAGAATGTTACAAAGTAAGAACTAATATACGTTTTGAAAAACTGTTACTTATGTCTGTAGGATTTAAGTCACAGCAATGGCAAGGATTTCTAAAATATTCTGTATGCATAGTATAAAGAAATAAATGCACCCCAATAACTATAAAGCAGTTAAAAACATGCTGTTAACCACATTAAAAAATAGGAAGATTAGACTGGAGGATGGAAATGGCTTGATCTTAATTTCATGTGTGGTGTAGATAAAAACAGCTGAACTTTGTACTTCTTGGTTCTGAGCCTTAAGGTAATTTTTATAGTGTGTTTATCTTGAAGTGAAAGCTTACGGAATTCAAACTAAAAATAAGATGCAATGGTTTGGTTGGAAGGTAAATCAGATTACTGGGCATGCATTAAATGTTTCATTAGTTTTTAAATGGCTGTAGGTAGGGTTAAAATGTTCTTATCAGACACTTGACAATTAATATGGTTACGTCAAAATCAATTTACTGTGAAGAAGTACAAATAGTTAATATCAGTTGACATTCTGGAAATTAAAGCCTTGGTTTTATTGTGTGTATAATTTTAAATCAAAAAGGTTTTTACTATTTTTTTGTTTGCTGCTGAATGTATTTGTACTTGTCATCTCAAGTGCTCTTTCTTCCTTACTATTTCTTTTTCCTTTTTAGCTCTTCAAAGATTCTTTGGCTGTAGGAAAAGTAATTACAATTACTTCTTTAATTCTTTTAAACTCTGTTTGTTACTGTCTTCTGGGGATGAGAAGGGTTGAAGAATTAAAAAAAAATCCCATCTGAAAGTCTAAAAATGTGTTGAAGTAGTGCAATACATTTTATAGCCACTTGTGAACTAATGGAATCTCTTTCCCAAAAGATGTATCCTGCTACTTTCAAAAACAAGTGGGAAGAAGCCATAGGAATTTACTTTCTGTGCAGAAGACATGAAGGAAGGGCACTCTGGTTTGTGGTTTGAAAATCTGAATGGAATACCTGCTGTGCTGTTTTTTGACTGCAGTCCAAGGTTTGAATTCCCTCTATGAATTGGTAGCAGGAGCAATAGTAATTTAAACCAAACATATCTATCTTTATTACTTGCTACCTGAATATATCAAACTATTCACATTGCATGGATAACAGCAGACAGAAAAGGAGCTGGCTTAAAAACAGCTCTTAACTAATCTATGGGAATGAATTAAGACAAACTTTTAAATAATTTAAAACAAATTTATTGAATTAATTGACAGAACTCGTGGTACTAGAATATTTTAGAGTAAATCTATAATGTAAGGAAGGACAAATTAGCTCTGAAATGAATTCTGCACTGCTAGTTCTGTATAATAAGTTCAAATCTCTGCTGAAAGTGAAAGCACTCCTTGTAAGCTTGGAACAAAGTCTGTGTTCTGCCCCTGTGCACTATTAAGTAAACTCAGAGCTTGTAAAATTATTTTTGGCACAGCTCATTGGAGAAAAAATTATGCAAGGAGTTCAAATACTATTGCCTGTTTTCTACTATATTAATTTAATTACATCCATATTGATCTGGAAAATAGTGCTACTCACATGACTACAGAGGTGAAACTTGAGGAGCCTCTCAGTTAGGCCATGCTTTTAATGCTGCAGCTTTTCAGGAGAAGAACAGTAAATATCTCTTGGTATTAATAATTCCGGATAGTTGCTGCCTTACTAGCCAGATCTCTGTAATTGCCTCTTTATTTATGGGGGTTTTTTTCTGTATTGTACAAATTTATTACCAGAGGAACACCCTCTGTACTAAGCAGAGGTGTAAAAGCCTTAGTCTGATTTATTTTTGCAGTATTATTCTCAGACTTGTGAACAAATAATGTCAGTGTATGAGTTTGCTAGCTGTGTGTGAGATACATTGCTGGATTTACTGTAGATGACAGGTGCTTCCTGAGAAGACAAGAACTAATTATTAAAAGCAACCAAATACCACTAGATCTTAGATCCTTTCTGACTGGATTACAAATTGGGAAAGTACTCATGTCTCTGGCCTTTCCAAACATGCAAATTGTGCTGAAGGTTTAGTCAGACCTTCTGCAGACCAAGGGTAGAAATTAAATTGCAAAAAAGATATTTCTCTCAGCAAACACTGTAATTACAGTTCTCTCTCTGCATTAATGAATTCATAGACTTATTGGATTAAGTGCAGGGCTGATACACTGCAGCAATTATTTCTGAAGAGAAGATGGGGATGATAAGAGAGTCCGTATCCTAATGGAAAAGTGGTGTTCTCTGTCACAAAGGAAGTGGTTAAACCCAATCTAATACTCTCTTAATCTGCAGGCATTCAGTAATAGCTGGATATAAGGAAAAAAAAAAGCTTGGGTTTCAAAGAAGAGCCATCCTAAATTGGAATAAGTGAACTCTTAAGCAGATCCAGTCCTGCTCACATTACACCACTGCCTACTTCTTTCCTTATTTGTATCAGTCTGGTTAGATCACCTCTGTTGTCTTTAACCTGAACCATGACCAGCTGAGCCTTACAATGGTTCGTGTCATTTCAACTGGAAGCTACAGCATTTTCTGGCACTGCTGGAGTCCAAGTCATTATAGGGCAGAATGGTGTAAATAGCCTTTACCTTGTCTTTTCCTTTTTTGCATGCAGCAGGAAGCGTGGTGGAATGTTTTTGGGTGCCTGGAAGGGTAGAAAGGGGTGTTGTACAGAAGTGCTCCCAGACCCTGTAGGAGCAACCAGGAGTTCCCTGGCCAGCAGCCTCTGTCCCCTTGTTTAAGGACTGATGAGCCCAGCAGAGCTGAGCCCAGTTCTTGGGTGACTGTCACCAGCTCAGACACAGGTGCAGAGTTTTGCATTTCTTTCTGATAATGCAAGTAGCTTAAATTTCAGCTTTGAACTACTGCTGTTGGCCCTCTACCTGTGGCATTGGCCCTGGCTGTGAGGGGATGTAGCTCAAAGCACCTCAGGCTGATGAGAGCCCTTTGCCTCAGGAGCAGTCCCTGGCCTTTAACAGGCAGCATCCTTTGTGGGAATTAGCTTCTACAAAGTCATTACATCATTTTTGGGAAAACCAAAAAGTTTGGTTTTCCAAAAAAAAAAAAACACCAAAAAAAAATCAAAAAAAAACAAAAAAAAACAAACAAAAAAACAAAACAAAAAAAACCCCACAAACAAAACAAAAACAAAAAAAAACCAACAACAACAAAAAAACACCCACCAAAAACTTGACAAACCAAAGTTTGTCAGATGTGCCACAATCTTTTTTCTTTATTTTGTTTATTTCATCATTATTGAAATGAATGTTTTGGATAACTTAAAAGTTCTTGTGACTTAGGAAAAAGGGCCTAGAAATACTTTCAGCAGCTTATGAGAGTGAAAACAAATTATGTATGTTTTGTTACAAAGATACAGATGTAGTGGAATTTCAATTTGTGATTGCATAAATAATGACAGTTTTCTGTACTGTTGGTTCAAACCTTCTTTGCCCCCCACTTTGATTTTCAGCTTATGTTCCTCAAGTCACTTAATTAGCCATTCAAAGTGACATTTTTTTTCATTGGTGAAGAGGAGGTAGATGTATTTCAAGAAAACAACATCTTCTAAGGGTGAATTGGATAAATGGCCAGTGATGGAGTATCTTTTGCTCAGAATAGTGAGAAGGTTGAGTTAGAGTTGGCAGCAATTTGATCTCTAATTTTCCAACTATTTGCAACAGGTTGAAATGTCTTTTCAAACAATCACCATTTGCCTTCTGGAATTTGCTTCCAGAAGGTGTAAACCTTTCTATTAATATAGAGAAGAAAATAGATGTCAGTCAATTCCTGGCACCACTTGTGGGTATTTCAATACCAGATTGAATCTTAAGTCCTGATAAACAAAGGAATGAGATTGAGATGCCATGAATTTTTTATCTGACTTACAAATTATTTAATCATAGTGATAATGGTGCAGAAAGTCAGGCTGAGTTACTCTTTGTTCTCAACATTTGTTAATTAATGTAATTTTTTCTTTTTTCACTTTTTTTTTTCCCTTTTTCCCCTGAAGATGCCAGGCTTGTGGAGCTGGAACCAAATAGTGAAGGTTTGTTGTTGATGCAGAGATGCAGAAATTTGCCTTACTGGTGTCATATGCTTATTCTGAAAGAATAAGAATAATTTTTATTAAGAATAAAGAAACAGATTGTTCTGATTGATGTTTCATTCTTTAATGTATTTGTTGTCAACTTATAACTAAACCCATGGATTAGAGTTTAATTGTTGATGTTTGTGTTTGGAGTTGCTTATCCTTCTGTCAAACAGATACTTCTTTTTTTCTTCCTTTTTGTGGTGTGTGAATACACTTGAGCTGTAAAGATTTTTGAATATTTTCAGTCCTGTGTTCAGCTCCACTTGTAGCAGTTACAGGGGAAAGTGGCAAAGAGGAAAGGTTTCAGCTCAGACCCATTAATAGAAGCATTTGCAAACCATTTTGTGTAATAGCAGTGATGGATATTCTCACTCTCAAATTTTAATATTCAGCCCTTTTTTCCCCTCTGGTTTCCATGGTAGCCTGTAACAGCAGGATTTTTCTTCAATTATGTGCTGTGTGTAAAAATCACTTTACAGAGCTCTGAGCTGGCTATTTCCTTGGGAAGAGCAGGCTGCTTTTGGGGAAGGAGAGCAGTCCTCAGCCTGGGAAGGGCTCCAGAGAGAAGTCCTCTGCCTGTGCTGAGAAAAGCTTGCAGTTCCTTCTGACTGGAAACAGGGAGAGACATCTTACTGTGATGAAAAATGCATTTAACCCTTAGGAAGTTGGAGACTTTGGTCTCAGGCAAACAGCTTAAGATGGCAGGGATTGTGAAAACGGGCAGTCCTCCCTGCATTTCTTTATTACTCTTGTCAGCCTGTAATAACAGCAACCAAATATTAAATGTCACAGAATCCCAGGATGGTTTGGGTTAGAAGGGACCTTGAAGCTCCTATTGTTCCACCCCCTGCCATGGGCAGGGACACCTTCCCCTATCCCAGGTTGCTCCAAGCTCCATCCCACCTGGCCTTGGACACTTCCAGGGATGGGGTATCCACAGCTGCTCTGGGCAACCTGTGCCACGGCCTCACCTCCCTCACAGGGAGGAATTCCTTCCCAATATTCCATCAAACCCTGCCCTCTGGCAGTGAGAAGCCATTCCTCATTGTCCTGTCACTCCAGGCTTTTGTCCAAAGTCCCTCTCCAGCTCTCTTAGAGCCCTTTTATGCACTGGAAGGTGCTACAAGGTCTCCCTAGAGACCTATAAAAATTAATTACATGTATGAAGTCTCATTTGTAGGGAAAATGCAAGGAGGAGAAGGGGAAACTGAAACATCTGTAACAGTGGAATGTAGGATGGAAAGGTAAACTTGTGCCTTTAAATGTAGCAATGTATAAGGGGAAAGGCAGAAATTAGATTCTGAAAACTGCAAGAAAGGAATGTGTTCTTTTTAGGACACATCTCCACAGAGGAGCTTAGGAAGCAGGAGAAAAGAGGCAGGCAGGCATACATCCCAGTGGTTTTGCTTTGCTTCAAGAGCCAAAACAGCAGTTTTCTCCTGTTACCTGATGAGCACACTGCTTTAAGGTACTGCAGAATGATGGAGCGAGAATATACCACTGAACAGGGCCAGAAATTACAATCTAACCCCATTTTTGAATATTCTCATCAAGCAGGTGATCCATAGTGTAACACCCCTTGGTGTTTATGTTGTGAGTTTCAAGGACAGTTTCATGGGGGAAGGACAAGAAAGCAATTGATAGCTAAGAGTCTGTGTTGACAGGGATGAGAATGTAATTATGCCCAAAAAGACAGGTACTGTATAGAAAACTCAGCCTTCTGGTTAAACTTAAAAATGTGACTGTGTTACAGGAAGGCACCCTGATATTAAGGCTTCTGGACATCTTAAACTTACAGTGAGGGAGAGGAAGACTGTAAAGTCCTAAAAGGAAAACTTGCTGAAAGCTAGGGCGCAGGGGGAAATACTGTTTGTTACAAAATACTGCAGAAACTAAATGCCAGTTACAAGATAAAACACTTGATGAAGGTTCTGTTGAAATATTTTGTTTTAAAAATATTGTAAAACAATGTTTTGTATTTTCCGGTTTTGTATTTCTGTATTTTCCCACTTTAAAGATTTTTTTTCCACCAAGCTGTAAGACACAACCCGAGGAGTTACAGGGTTGGTTGACCTGGTCTGGTGGAAGGTGTTGCTGTCCATGGCAGGGGCTTGGAACAAGATGAGCTTTAAGATCCCTTCAATCCAAACCATTCTATGAGTCAGCTGGCTGCTTTATTCTTGCATTTGTGTATCTACCAGGAATTACATGGTGTGTTTACACAACCATTTTTAATTTACACAAAATATACCATTTCAACTATTTCTGGTCATTAAATTTGTAAGGTAGAGGATCCAAAGCAATGTAAGAGGAGTTATAACTAAGAATTTAAGGCATTTTTCTGATTAAACATACTTTACTTGCAGTGCTCCTCTGTGTTTTTCTTCTTTCCTTTTTCCTTAGCAGCACTTGATTAATTTTCCCCCTTGAGTCCACTATCTTTATGTTAATTAATATACTCAGACTCTTCATTCCCTCTTGTATTTCATCTGCCATTTATTACTATTTGTCTTTCAGCACTCTTTTCAGGGCCTGCTGCTTTATTACTTATGCAAAGTTTGGGGTTTCTAGTATTAATAAGTTTAGGTGAATCTTTTTTATATTTTGCTCTCAAATACACCTTAGTGAATCTTAGACACAAACTGTTGAGAAACATATTGTATGTTGAGCTTTCCTAGTTTTCTGCTCCTATTTCCACATTCCCATTTATATTTGTCCTGTCAACACTTGCTGTGATCTGTGTGTGTTCCAGCAGTTTATCTTTTCTCAATTCTGAGGTGACAGTTCCCTCTTGCATTGTATTTTTAGAAGCATATCCAGACTTTTATGGATTTTGGCTCTAATATATGCTCTCTCATCCTCTTACCCATGCCAAAACATGTTGAGCAACTATTCATTGTGTTGTTTTAACTTCACTTTTGATATGATGCTTCCTGTTATTTTTCTATAGTAGCCAAATTCCAATCAAAAATTTAAAAGTTAAAGTTTTCCTTCAGGGCATTTTATCAACAGGGTTTCTTCTAGTTATCTTTGTAAATCCCTTTTAAATAAAGATGCCGTCTCTGCTCTGGAAATGGCCAATTCAGGAACAGAGTCATTGATATCAAAAGCTTTTGAGGCAGTAGATAGAAAAATCTGTGCCACTCCTAGAGGGGAGGTTTTTTGGGTAACATGGGGCATGTTTAAACCATTGCTGCTACTGGTTTCTTACTCCTTCTCAAATTGCTTAAAGACTAAGCTCAGAGTACCCAGACTTCTTAGTTCATGGAAACTTGAAATCCTTGATTTTTTCTGATAGATACATATTTGCAATAAGGAAAAAGCAGGAGTGGAGTCTAAGCCCTCTTCCTTAGGTTTTTCTGGTAAGGAAGGGCCTTTTCCTACTTTGCCCTTTGTTCTTATGTTTAAGGTTTCACATACCCAAAGAACGGTGTCACAAGGTACCTGGACTTAAAATTGTTTGTGCTGCTCTTTTGTGCATGAGGCTCTTGGGGGGATACCTGGAAAATGGGGAATATGCAGTTAGGGACCATCTTGGAGACAGTTTAAATTGTCCAGACTCCTACAAGAATCTTGGGAATAAAAGCAAAAGCAATTTGCAGCATCCTTATCAACCCTCTTGTAAGAGCCCCCCCTTCCCACGCTTCCTGGATTCATTGGCTGCAGCAGAGCTGCACACTCAAGAGGGACAACAATGTCACCTCCAGAGCTCCTGTTCCCTCCCCAGATCACAATGTCACCTCCACAGCTCCTCTTCCCTCCCCAGATCATTCTGGTGTCTGTGCTAATGAAGCCAAACACAACAGCTGATAGCCTTGGGAGATGGGTGACTCCCCAAAGCTGACATTCACAGAGACTAAGTCAAGGTTGCACACAGCATCTGAAGTTTAGCACTTCTTAATTTCTGCTTTAATTTCTAAGCACAAATATAAGGAGTTGTGTGCATGTGATTTCTCAAATTCTTTGTGTTTCCTTACAGAAAAAAAGCTTTATACATGTGTTCAGATACTCAGAAGGTAAAAAGGGGCTTTAGGATGGGCTAACAGCTAAGAGGAACTGGGTTGTTGTCCTAGATAACAGGAAGAAAGAATTAAGTGAAAAAGGAGAATTCTTCTCATCTTTCATGCTTTTAAATGAGGAGAGAGAAAGGTAAAGGCATTGTTTTGTGCCAGCTCAGCTAAATTTTTTCATTGTGTTTTCACAGGTCATTGTCAGTAAATGGTCTTTAATATACTCTAAAGAAGTGATTTCATGAGGAGCAGAAGTAATGAAGAGGGATTTCTAATGTATCTGTGTTCAACTTTGCTGAATTATACAAAAGCAGGTGAATGTGCTCCTGAAGTGCAGGGTATGTGCAGCTGTATGGGAGACAATATTCTGGATGCTGTGTAACTCCAGAAAAGATTGGGACACACACTGCTGGGCGGGCGGTGGTTGTGCTGCAGGTGAAGCTGTTCTTGAAGAAGCAGCAGCATTCCCAGTGTGTGTCCCTGTCTGTCTCCAGCTCAGTGAGAGGCTGAGATTAACAGAGATTGGGGTCATGGTTCATGCCATTCCCCAGTGACCTCACTGGTTTCCATTCAATGACCTGCTTTTGTAAAATTCATTGGGAGACTGTATATCCAAGACCAGTCAGGTTTGGTTGAACAAAAAGATTGCAATTTATTAAGTAGCACAGTTACAGACAGAAGTGCACCCAAGTCTCATTTCCTTCTTTCAGGTTAACAAAAAAGAGCATAGAAATATTGAAGGTAGAAGGTGGATTTCACTTAAAGAGGGAAATTAAATGTTTTAGGTATAAGTTGTTTCCATCATGTTTCTGTGTCTCCAGTCTCACTTTTTGAAGGATACCAGCTTTCCTCAAATCGACAGATAAAGTTCTTCATCTTTCTGCAGCAGCTCTGCAGTGCTTACAAAGCCTCTGTTTTACTGTTGTTTAATGTGTTGGCTTTTTTCCATCACTTAAAGGATATGGGAGGATCCCAGTCAGCCCTTGCCTTGTGGCTCTCTGATGGTGCTGCTGAACACTGAAAAGTAAGGATTGGCTCTGGGAAAACTGGAGTTCAGCAGTCCCTTTGGTGTGCCATTGCTAATAAGGTTTGGCAATGTATAGAAACCAAATGCAGACACCCCTGCAGTCCTGATCCTTCCCTTCCACGTGCTGGAGCAGCAAACAACAACAGGAAAATGCAGAGGCCCTGAACTCAGGGTATTTCTTCAGAGCGGTGGCTGGGAAGCTCTCATGCAAGTAACAGCAGCTTCCTTGAGGAAAATGAAGAAAGGACAGTTCTCTCAAGGGACAGCAGGCCGCTGAGCAGGGAGCAGTGTGTGGTGGTCCATCAGCAGCTGCAAGGGACTTGCATTTGGCTTGCTGAGCTCTGTCAGATCTTTGGCAACTCCCAGGTGTGGCACAGAAGGTCTAGCCTCTTGTTTTTCTCTTTTTTCCCCCTCTTAGTTTTCTTACTAGGTACCATGTTTTGTGGACTCTAGAGCCTGTCACATCAGTTGAAAATCTCTAGATAATTACTTTTTGTATTTTTTAGGACTTGCCTTTCATCTTCCCTACTTTACTACTTCTGAGAAACACTGAGAAATGCAGGTAGAAATAAGAGTAGCAGATGGCTGAGGGAAGGATCAAAACTCCATCAGGGAAAGCAGAAAGACTGAGGGAAAGAGAATAGACCGTGGCTATCTAATCCTCCTGTGATCGTCTTTTGCCTCCTGACTTCCTCCAAAGTGGAGGTACCATGTTTGATGGCATTTTGTTTTAGGAGCTGGAGAGATGTTGATGCTGAGTAACAAGAGGTTTGTTTCTCTGATAAAGAAAATACCTTTTAGCAAAAACATGTGAAGGTGTGTTGCAATGCTGACAGCATGTGTGTGGGTTACTGCTGAGCTCTGGGAACCTGCAGATGGGACAGGCATGTCCATAGAAAGTGGAAAGAAGGGTGGACACTGAAGTAAATGTCCTTGGTTTCTGTGAAAGTGAGCATGAAGTTCTTTGAAGCATGAAATGTGAGTCAGTGTGGTGTGGTTAGGAGAGTCAGGATTTCCAGGAGGCCTTCCCAGGAGGCCTTCTGGGGAGGAGAAACCGGGCAGCAGGATTGCTCAGCTTTAAAAAGGCCGAAGGAGGATCTTGCTGCTTCCTTCAATTATTGAAAGACTAGAGAGAAGGGGACTGTAGACTCTTCATGCAGTTGTGAGGCAGGTAACAGACGCACGTTGAAATGTGGGGAATTCTAGTTTGACAGAATGGAAGCCATTTCTGCCATGAGCTGGTCAGGCACCAGAGGCAGAAGGGCTCCCATTGTGGGTTCACTGCCCTAGGACAGACTCACCTGATCTGGCTGGGACCTCTGTTTTGAGAAGAGTTTGGACTAGTGACAATCAGGAATTCTGCTACTTGAAATTATTCTACAATTCTAGACTTCTAAGGAGGGTAAGAAGCTGTGAGTTTGTCCTTCTGTGGACAGCATTTGGTAAAAATCATAGGAAATAGAAGAGTGATAAATAATACTGTGTTAAAATAGTAATTATATACTTACTGCTTTTAAAATTGGTGGATTAAACCTTTTAGTTGTCCAGAAGAATGCATAATAAAGAATCTATAGTATATGAAGCCTATTCCAGTATGGTGGAACAGAAATCCATTATTTTTCCTTCGAGAAGCTCTCAGTGTTTTAAAAACTGCTCTGGGGTTTATTGTAGAAAGTACAGAAGTGGTAGAAAGCAATTGCTCTCCCTTGAAATGAGTTTATCAGACAGATTGGATGTTTTCAAGGCCATTGTTAGTACACTGTCCCACACCTGAGTTTGTGTTATAACAAGAGATACCTGGTGCCAAGCCTCAGCTCACTCAGCAGGTACTTGTGGCCAGTGGAAAACTCCTCCAAGAGCCCAGGACTGGGGCTGTGCCCCAGGGACAGGGCACAGGTAGAATGCCTGTTGTTAGCAATGGCAATACTGTTTTCTCTCCATTGGTGGCTACAGAAATGCTTACACACAGGAATGTGCTCATGTTTGGGTTGTCAGGCTCTTGCCCTGTCCCACTGAGAAGTGTCTGGCACCGCTGTCTTTGCCCCCTCAGTTCAGGTGTCTGTGCACACAGACAGGTTCTTCTGTGAGGAGGGAAGAACTTGTGCTCACACTGGGCTCCTTGTTTCAGAGGGAAGCTTTGGTGGGGGCCTGTTCACAGGGTAGGGGAGGGGGGGAGAGCAGATGTGAAAACAGCCTGTGATAAAAGCACTCAGAAAGAGGAGATAGACCTAAGTGGACTTAGTGCAAATATTTACATTGTTGTATCTTACACTTAACTTGGAGCTCAGCCTCCACGCTACCTATGTTTATATTGCTGGATTTGAGTCACTTCTGACAGCAGGCAGCCAAAGGCTGCTTCCACACATGCACTCATTAGCTGTAGTTACTCACATTCTGCTCTCGGAGCCTGCTGTCATTGGGAATAATCTGAAAATACAACCTCTGTGCTTGGCAGTGCTCTGAGAGGCAAAGTTAAGAATTAGAAATAAAGGGCAAATTTGTTTGTACATATATTAGACACAAAAAATCTCTCTCAAACTTACGTTGCACCTGCACTTTCAACATTAAATGTAGTTATGACCATCCCATTTCCTAAAGGGTATATAAATTTAGAGAGAAAAACAAAAGGATGTGGAAAAGAATGGCAATTAGAAGAATAGTTTTTCATGCATTGCAAAAGATCCTGGTTTATCAAATAAAATGATCAACCTGCAGTTTTAGAAATAGAATGAGGTACCTTCTGAAGGAGTGTGATGCTAAGCTGCAGGTTGCATTGATGCAGAGTTCTGTGGAGATGGAAATTGCAAATGAGTTAAGAGATGATGGATCCACTATCAGCTGTTAAATCCAATAGTCACAGTGTGCCTTAACACTTTAGAGCTCAGGAAGACTGAACTACTGCCAAATGTGAGATTTGTGTGATGCTGACTTGTGCTTGCATTCTGCCTAACACCCTGTGCTGATTGCTGAGTACAGGAATCCCGAGGTTAATTTGTTTCATCACATCCACCAGGAAAGTTCTTAACAAACATCTGCTTACAGCACATGTGCAGGAAACACAGCGTGAGCAGTGCTCACAGAAACGAGCCTTGGGACCAGCCCTGGGGGAACAGGTGGGAAGTTTCAGCAGAGCATTTCTGGATGTGTTTCTCTCTCCTCAAGTGGGAGTGTCCTCTGTGCCCACAGACTCCTCCTTCAGCCAGGGTCACCTGGGGCAGTTCAGGGCAGGATGTGGCTGCAGGGCCACTGCAGAGCTGAGGCTTCCAAGAGCAAAAGCTCTAAGACATTGCCAGGAGCAAACTGCTGCCCTTGGGGCAGCAAGGGCTCCTCAGCTCTTCACTCGTGTTCAAAGTTACCTTACAAAGAGTTTGGTGCCGTATGAGAGTTGCTGCTTTAAGTCATCAAAGCATGAGAAGATCTGTCTTATGAAATAATTCAGTGAAAATATTAGATTGCAAGTTTAGTGTCTTTGGTTAGTAATTATATGGCTTCATGTAAATTGTCTCTGTGAGGATGCAAAGCTGCTTATGCTTGGCAAGTGCAAATGCTTTAGAGCCATTTCAAGCCAGCCTTATCAGCCTTAAACCCAAAGCTTTAAGGGAGTTTCCTTTATCAAAATTGTAAGACTTAAGCACATGAAGTGTACTGTTTCTGATGCACTAAATCATTTATTACTTATTTTTCTGCTAGTAGTCTGGGGACTGAGCATGCTTTCTTGCTGAAGAGCATTTTACCAATTTCTGCCTGTGACATCCTTTGGCAATGTTGGGTGGCAGCTGTCAGTCTAGGTGTTGTAAATAATTGTGTCACCAGCAATCTATCTGCTCCATTACTATCCTTTCTTTCAAAGCATTTATATCTGCTATGGAACATATTTTATCAACATCTTCACATGGAAAGATCTGTTGGTAGGTTCATTCTGTTCTGAAAACTGACCATTTTTGCTGTATCTGTTTTCCTGGTTTTAATCTGAAAACTTTTCTTGCACATGATTATTGCATATCAGCCCCTTTAAGAAAATGAGAGAGATCCTTGTAGGATTTTGAAAATGTCTGTGTTACATAAATGTATGACTTTTAGCTGGTTTTTGATGCCTCATGGAGCTCCAGGGGGGTTGTGAAGCACTACTTGACAGAAATAACATCAACCCTTGTGCAGACACACCAGATCTGTAGTACAACACCTCCCAGTCTGACACAGCAGTCACATTTAATGATGTGTAGTTCTATGGGTCACTCCTGAATTCTTTATTTTTTCCCTTTTTTGTTCTCCTGATATTCAACATAGTTTAAGCAAGTAACAAATTCTCACATATAATTGCAATTTCAGAATTTCGTAGAATCTGTTTTCTTTAAAGTAGGGATGAAGTTTCTATCTCTTTATACTATAAGAATATGTACTTTTTTCAGCAAGGGGAAACAGCTGGATTGTCAGTGGTATACATTGTTCTCTTCGTAAAAATCTCTGATTATCTTCAATGTATTTCTTCCCATACTTGTAATGAGGGAATAAGTGCCATCACTGTTGTCTTCTGGATCAAATAACATTTTGGATTTTAAAAGAGATTAGCAGTTCAAATCATATAAAATGCTAGTTATATACATAAAGTTATCTCCTTAATCTCATTCAGAACTTTGAACTTCTAAGTGTAATACAGAATTGCACTTAAAGTGGAACAGTTGTCGTTGAATTTGAGTATCAGAAATAAAGATTTGATATTAAATTCCACTGTAATGTACAGTGACCCCTGTGTTAGTAAAAAAAAATAAAATTAATAAATCCTCCCAGATTTTCTGAGAACCTTTAATGATGCTCCTTATAGATATCGACAGTATTAACATTACTGATTGTTTTAAGCACAGACACATGGAATTGTTTAGATTGGAAAAGCCCGCTGGCACTACTGAGTTCAGCCCTTCAACACTTTTCATGGCTGTACTGTGTATAAGGCCTTCACATTGCAAAGAGATTTCACAGAATACATTCAAACATATTTTTTGGGTTTTTTTGTAGAAGGATAGACTTAGGTGAACCATTAGAATTCTTTTTAACAGTTATCTATGATTTTCTGTTTGATAAGATTTTAATTGCACACGATTGTACTTACTTTTCCACTGGGGTTCTTGCTGATTCATTCAGTAAGAGTTCACTGGCAAAAGCTGCTCTAAGGATGAATTGGCTGTGTGCCTTATAGGAAGTCTCTGTCTTTTGAATATTGCTTCACTGGCAGCAGAAGTTGGGCAGTGTAGAGTCCATGCAGCAGGAAGAATTGGGGAATAAATCAATAAAAGGGTCTTCTATTCCTACACCTGCGGAAATTCAACTAAATATTTAGACTAACGTCTTTGTCAAGTCTTGACCTCTGGTCTCAGCAAAGAGTTTCAGTTTTTAGGGACAGAAATCAATAGAAAGTCAGGAGCCCTGGTGGGATTTAGGCATCTCAGTATCTATTTGGATATGCTTCAACTGCCCCACTACTGCTTCTATTTAAATTAATGATTAACATCTATTGATTCCAATGAGGTAAGAGCTACTTCAGTGTTCTTACATGATCGTGAGCGAGCCACAGAAAATGAACTTTTCTACTGGCCTGAGTAATTTTTGGGTAGATTCAGGCAGCTCTCTTCTGGAAACAGTCAGTGGAAGTGCTACAGCAGAGTACCCTGACCAAGGCTGAGCACTGAGAAATCATGTGCTCCTGATGGTTTGACTTCAGTCTTTATCATCTGTCACATGGAATTTGTCAGTACCACTCCTCAGATGATTGAAAACTGCACTTAAGGACATTATAGGAGTGGATTATTTCTTAGGATTTTAATTATAAGTGGGGCGAAAGGTATAGGAGTTGCACATTGAATGATATTAAGGGAGATAAATACTGCCCATCCAGCAGTTCTGTAATCACCATCCATCCTCACAAATGTTTTATTAAACTTGCTCTCTCTTGGCAATTTCAATTAGGTTCTGGTGCCGTGGTCTCCACTATTGAGTTTGAACTGATGCAGAAGAGCCCATTGTGTTTTTCATGTACTTTCCTGGGCAAATCTCCTTGTGTCTTCTTCTCAATGTCTCTATAAATCTTCCTCTTGTTTTTCCAGTTCATGTGTTTGAGAGATCAGTCTATTCAGTTACCAT
Source organism: Onychostruthus taczanowskii (assembly GCF_017590055.1). Classification (NCBI taxonomy): domain Eukaryota; kingdom Metazoa; phylum Chordata; class Aves; order Passeriformes; family Passeridae; genus Onychostruthus; species Onychostruthus taczanowskii. Next base: position 6,134,879 of record NW_024502680.1, on the reverse strand, counting down.
GAATTTAAGGTACCACAATTAATCCTCCTTTGGCAGGAGATTGTGGGCTTATTTCATATCCATTCATGTTGATCTTGAGCTGCAATTTTCCCACTGCTTTTCTTGCAGATTACTCAGTGTGGGCAGGTGGTCCAAAAGAGAAGGAATGAAATTGTTGTATAGCTTTGGTGAATAAAGGTCCTTGTGATGAAAACTGACCATACAGTATAGACAGTATAGCATGTAATAATTCATAGCATATAATTAATTACCATCAGCAGTTCAGATTTCAGGAGTGACTGTACATGGGTTCTTAGAGCTGATGTTTCTCTGATCCAACTTTTCTTTTCTTATAGAAATCCCAGAGCTGCCCTGTGCAGGAGGCATTGGAGTGTGGTACTTGTTGTGGTGGTGTTCCCTGATTGCCAGCAGTGGTCAGTGCCAGTACCTCCTGTTTGCAGCAGGAAAGGCAGTCATGGGACCACCCACATCCCAGGGGTAACCCTGTTTAACTCCTGGTAGTGAAGGCTGGTTGTTGCTCAGACTCGAGGGCTTTCACATCCTATAAAGCTCTTGGAGATCTTTATTGTTGCTTTGCTTTTACAGGCCTTATAATAAAACTGGTTATTCTTCTCACTCTAGATACATGTTTTCAAGCCACTGAGTCCCTGGTGTGTTATATCTCCCAGAAATACTATATCTGGTTTTGTACACAGTTTAGGGTTTTTTAAGGTGGATTCATCCAGTTTTGTATAGGCCCCTTTAGTCTTTCTCTTCTCTCATTGAAATTGTTTTGTGCTCTTTATGGGTTTTTTGTTTTTACTCTTAAAGGCCCTGTTGGGTACTGTGATTATTGAGAAATTATGTTGATACCTGTTTTATCTGAAAGTTAAACTGGAATTTGGTAGTTAAGGAAATATATGTCAGTGAGAAGACTTTTTAAAACACAATGTATGTGAATAGGTTTTAGCTGAGAACTTAGTCCTGAAGTAAAATAGGCTTCTTAATTTTTAATGGATTAAGACAATTTCAATTCTCTTCACTAAATACAGAGTGAGAGCTTCATGGCAGAGGTAAAACTCAGCTTAGAAAAGGACATGAAGCAACTTGAGTAAGGAAAAGACTTCAGGGATGCCTGTCACTCCTCAGTTGTAGTTTATAGACAATCTGTTACATATTAAGGATTAACCTGAAAATGGGAAAATTTTGCTTTTCACTAATCATAAAAACTATGGGTTTGAATAATGTTGACCACTGCAGTGCTGAAATGTGGTGTCACCATGAAATTTGAGCAAAGCCTTCACAGCATACTTACAGTGTTAAATGAGTTTGCCAGAAAAACAAATGGGGCTGTGCTGTGGTTGGGTGGGGGAGAGGTGGTGGAAGGAAAAGCAGTCAGGCCAGAGCCATTGCCTACTGCCAGGCAAGCAGAAACACTCCTTGTGCTTTCCATGACTTCTGTAAACTGGATCCTGAAAAGTGGAGGAAAGAATGGGACAGGACAGTGGGTAAGAGCTAGGTAAGTGTTCTCCACTCCAAGCGCTTGCTGATGCTCCCTTGGCAACCCTTGGAGCTCTTGCTCACCCTGGCAGCCCTGGAAGATGTCAGGAGTGTGTCTCATGGTGTGCACATCCTGCCTCCTGGTCCCAGCAAACTGCACCATTGTTTGTTGGAAGGTGTTGGAGGATCTCCCCAGCCTCAGCTGTGGCACCTCTTCGTGGGGATCAGTGACATGCTCCGAGTGCCCGGGGAGGGATGGTGCTCTCTGGGTTCTGCTCATGCAAGGTAAACATGGCCATGACTGTGGAGAAACTCAGGCTATGGCAGGTCATTAGAAGAAGCCATAAATAGATAAGAATAACATTAGAATCAGGGCTATAAACCAGTAAAATAGCAAATGTCAGTGGATTCTTCTGTGACTGAGGGGCGTGCTGCCAGTGAGAAGAGCAGCAGATAGCAGCATGCTGTGAAAGAAGGGCATTCCTGCAGCAGAGGAGGTTTGCAATAGTACCTGTCCACTGCTCTGACACATACTGGGAAACTACTTCATTTAGCCAAAAGAAATCCTTTCAGGATTGAGGGAAAGATTAAAATATATCTGCATGTGTAGATGATTTCCAAGCTGAGAAAATATTTTTTCAACTGTCACATGGTAGTATTCTCTTGGGTTCCTGTTTTTTTGTTGATATATTGCATTAGTAATTGTTTGTTAATGATATGGAAATTACCATGCACAAATTTAAATTGCCATTGTCAGAACTGAAGTTTGACAGTACTACCCAATATGAAATAGATAACAAATATTATTTCAGGAAGAGGCAAAGAAATCAGTATTTCATTTGCTTTGTAAAACTGTACCCATACTAACATAGAGGGACTTGGTGTGCTCTAACTGTGCTTGCATGTTTTGAAATGCATATATTTCTAGTGCTCTTTTTTAAGGAATAAAATACCACATGAAAACATTTGCATAATATTTAGTATATTTAAATTATCTTTATTTATCCTTTGTAGGGTGACTAATACTGTTAGCTGTTAAGCTGCTTCTATTATGGTCTGAATTTTTGAAGCCATGCAGTGGATTTTTAATCCAGTTGAACTTTTTGCAAAACCTGAGAGACTTTTTGTAATATTAATGATGTTGGGGTGGATTTTGTAGCTCTGCAGTTTACTTAATTTTTCTGAATTTCCTCCATTAACAAAAGAAGACTGTGAAGTGATGAAGAGAATATCATGCAGCAGCACCAAAAAAAAAATCTTTATGTTGCCCTGGGTTGCATGGTTAGATACTTAGGTAGTGTCTAGTTGCAGAGGCAATAATATGTCAGAATACTTTATTTGTGTACTGATTGAATTTTGATCAAGACACAAGAATTTTCATTTATACCTATTCTGTTCTGTTTTCAATTTTGTTAGCTTTGTTTGATTTACAATGGAAAATTAAACCTGTCAACTCCAGTGTTCAGATAGCAAGAGTGGAAGATCTTCATTAAAGAATAACAGCAATACTGTTGCTGATTTTGCTGCTGAGCTGGCTCACATCTTGGCTGAGCCCTTTGGAGCCTTTGGGTGTGGAAAGCGTGCCTCAGTCAATAAACCATGCTGGTCCTGAGCTGAGCAGTGTGAAAACTCCCAGTGGGTGCATAGAGAACATGGATATCTGTCCTGTCATCCAGGGCACTCGGCATGGAAAGTGCAGAACCACCAGGAGTGGCTGTGAAACTGAAAGATGGTGCTCATTTGATTTTGCAGACAAAATTGAAAGCCTTGGACAGCTGCAGACATGACACGAGTCCTCCATGGTTATCACTGCTTTATCATTTCTGCTTGGCTGTAAAGAGTGGAAGGATGGAAAATGATACTAATTCCTTGTTTGAAAGCACATTACAGAACAGATGAGTTCTCTTTCCCTACTTCTTCAAGAGACAGCCTTTTTCAAAGCATTCCTGTTAATGTTGCACTCTGCATACTCTTGTATGTATCACTGAGCTGTTTGTTTAGCAGCAGAAAAACATTGATATTTTGATGTAGCAAAACCATGTTGTATTCATTTCTTTTGTTCTTTCATTTCATTACAGGTACGGTAAGAATTGAAATGTTCAGGAACATGCAAAATGCAGAAATCATAAGGAAAATGACAGAAGAATTCGATGAGGTAGAGTATACAAATAGTTATTTGAAGCATTATGAAATATATTACCATATATTCTGGTTTAAATTAAAAATGCAGTGGGCCAGTGGATAAATAATGTCTCAATGTGGGAAACTGCACTCACAAGCAAAGCAGCAACTTCAGCTGTTGGAGGTGGAGATGGGCAGAGAGATGTTCATCAGAGCAGGCAGGAAGAGGAACTGGAGAACCCTCATCCCACTGAGAGTGGTGGTGGCATTGTGGGGGCTGAACTTCAGCTCTTGGGAATGCCATGATACAACAAAGAGCTCCAGATTCCTGACACATCGGATTCATGAGACAGGATTTTACAGCATCCTGCTCTGTTTTCTCTGTGCAAATTAATGTTTTTTTGCATTTTAAATGGGAATTTAAACCAAATAAAAACTTGACATGAAAATTACCATTTTGGAACAGTGATATGGAAAGAAATACTCTTTCAAAAGATCAGAGCATTTTATTTGAAAGAAGTAAATTACAATTCAGACTGGGTATCTTCTGTCACAATAAAAGTGTTCCTAATGGTGAATGCTTTTTAGTCTTGAGATTTTTGGACTGTGTTTTCTTTTATTTTTGGTGTATCAAAAGCTGAATATTCTAAGCATTCATTTTGTTTAGTGAGGAAAACTAAAGCTGGAGCCAGAACTTCTGTAGGACAGCAGTGTCTCTGACCAGTTCTAAATGAAATGCCAAAGCTGTGATTCAGAAAGTTAAGCAGGAAAACAATAAATACAAGAAATTTTCTTGATGTATTTATACACAATTTCCTTCCTTACCACAGCCTTGAACAACAAAATATTTCAGTTAATGCCTGACTACAGCCATAGGGATGCTCCTTTTGTTGAGTGATTGTCCCATAGTTGATGAATGAAGTATTTTTCAAAAAAAAACCTTTTTAAAAACTGTCAAAGTTTTTTCTCACAGGAGGAAAAAACCTCTTCCTATGAATGTACTTGAAAGCAACATCTCTCAAAGAGTTACAGTTACTGGTACATAGTCTTTCTTTTTCCATTGCCTAAAACTTTTCAGAACTTCTGTAGTTCTAAAAAAAAGTTTCAGTTCTAGCTTCTGCCTTAACATTTGAATGGATTTGTGAGAGAATTTGTGGGGCTTAGTACAAAGGCATAAAATTGTTAGTCCTAGGCTGCAACCCAATGAATATTTTGAAATCTGGAATAAACTGTTGGCATTTCACCTGTAGTAGCTCCCCCAGTACCCCAGAAATCCCAAACTTCCCATTGTTCCATGAGTGCTGCAGGAATTAGCTGGCTGCTGGCCTGAATTTTGCATTTATGGCAGGGATTGAAGTATTTATTTTCCTCCTCATGAGCGGAGAAATGCTTGTGCGGCATTTAAACGATGGAAATAACTTTGTGGATAAAGTTCACTTTGGGACAGGGAATTCCATGGACATCCTTTGGCTGCGCTGTTTGGCTTAGGAGTACAGGTGTTTTGTAGGTGAATTCCCTCATAATTTTTGTGCTAGAGCTGGCAGGTGAGCAGAGACTTGGTTTACTTTGAATTTTCTAAGCACTGGGCCATGAAGTATTGTGTCAGTGTCACAAATGTATCCTGTTTTTATTGGTATTCAAGAATAAAAGATCCATGAAGTGACTTTATTGTAAGTTTATTCTTCCCGTTTCAGCCAGATGAGGTGGTCATGGTACAGTCTCCATAGGCTTTTCAAAAGAGTTATCTGATACGTACTTGCAGGTTAAAAATGCACTGCACAGAGATGAGTATTTACACACAGCACTTCAGACTATGAAGTTTTGTTCCAAAAGACTGCATATACACACACCTCAAGGAAGCACATGTTATGTACCAAAGTTCACATGTAGAGATCCATTGGTTATTTTATGGTGTGGTTGAAGTGGGTGTGATTTAGTTAAATGTGGTGGCTAAAGAGTTTTCTGTAGGGGAATGTTGTTTATGAAGTTCAGGTTCAAGGTTGTTTGCTTGCAGCTCCTCTGTGCTGACATTGCTGCCTTTGCATGTTTCAGTCTGGGTGATAAGTCCTGAGGAGGAAAGTGTTTGTTCCTCACAAAACCGCAGAATAAATGTGTACAAATGGATGTAACTTTGGTACTACTGACTTCTTATGTTGGCTGAGAGATTCATGGTGGAGCATTACTGCCTTGATGTTTTGGATACTCTGGAATTGGCTTGCAAATCAGGTGGTCAGGGAGATTTATACTCAGGCTTTTTCACTGAGAGGGAAAAAGCATTTTCTGATTGTCAGGTGACAGTCTCCCTGTAATGCAGTATATAAGGTGAAGGTAGTAAGAGCAGACCTGGAGAGGCATTAAATGAACATGCCTAGTCCAATCTTGTAATCATTTTCTGAAGATCAAGTGTATGAATCTATGGTAAAACTTCCTTTACTGCTATCAGAAGGCAAGTTTTACCACTAGAAAAAGGCTCCATTTACAAGATAAAACAGGGTGGTGCTTGCTTTCTGATGAGGAAACTGTAAGCTTGAATAAACCATACTCAACCGTAAGCTTGAGCAAAGCAAAGTCTGGGGAGAAGGGCAGCCAGCTGATTCGAATATTGACCTGGAGTTGAAGTGGGGATGGAGAATGACACAAACTGTCGATCACACAACCCTTTTTTCAGGTTTTGACCTTAAACATTTTGAAATATTCCTGTCTCATCCTTTCCTCCCACTTCCTAAACAAGGATACAAGGAAGAGAATTGAGTCTTGATACTTATTTTGGACTATACGGAGCCAATACTGCAAGTAGAAAAGTTACAAAGATGTCTTTGCAAAAGTGGTTTCATGCCAATAAGCCTCCCTCTTTATTGAAGAACAATGTGTTATTTATATTTGTTATTTTCCCTTGGCTTGAAGGAAGAAGATGATGTTTATTTTAGAAGCACAGACCACAATGGGTACACCAACATCAAAATAAATTAAATAGGGACACCTTTAATACTTGACCTTTTTCTTTTCTTGTTCTGCAGGACAGTGGTGATTATCCCCTGACCATGCCTGGGCCTCAGTGGAAGAAGTTCCGCTCCAACTTCTGCGAGTTCATCGGGGTGCTGATCCGGCAGTGCCAGTACAGCATCATCTACGACGAGTACATGATGGACACGGTGATCTCGCTGCTCACCGGCCTCTCCGACTCGCAGGTCCGCGCCTTCCGGCACACCAGCACGCTGGCTGGTGAGTGAGCTGCCCGGGGGGCTCTGTCACACTGCCTCTGCTGCTTATCCACTGCCAGTACTTGTAATTGGGATTGAGGTGGACCCTGACCAACGTTAAAACTGTGGGAAGCTTCATCAAATCCAAGTACCACATATGGTGCAACTATACTTAAAATCCGCCTTTTTTATTTGGAAAGTGCTGAGGCACATAGAGATTCCTGTCATCCCCAGGGCCTCCAGTGCATCTTGGTAATCAGGCCATGCTTATGTCTTGTAATTTGTTATTAATTGTTCACTTGTACAGAATGCTGGAGTAATTATATATTTTAGAGTATAAATTTATTCTAAAGAGGTATCAGGCAGTTGTATTATCAAAGAGTTTCCATTCACCAGAAAAGATAATCTGTGCCTTAAATTTGGGGAAGCATGAGGTTTGGGATTACTGGGCCATGGTTGTAGGGCTCCCTGTCTTCTGCCTGCAGCCACACCACCTTCAAGTGCAGCTGCCTCACCTAAGGAAAGCCTTGGCTGTATTATTAGTTAGAAATGGGCTTTCCTTGTGTATTTCATCACACCTATATGAGATGTCTCCTCTAAGAGGAATGAATTGCTCTCCACAAGGAACTATTTTTCTCAATTACAAAGCACTGCTGGAGTCACTGGCTTGGGTGTAGGTGTCTACAGCTGGTCATGTCAAGTGATAAGAAATCCATCTTATTATAAGGTTCACAGATCATACCAGATATTTGAAACTCTTACAGCAGACATTTGTCATAATCTGAATGTTTTTAGGGCCAGTATTTATTACTATTTAGTCTTTCCACAATCAGCCTCATACACATTTTTTCAGTTTCAAGTGTACCAATACTCAGTGTTAAACAAATACAAACAGAATTTATTTAAAATTTCATCATTTGTTATGAATCAAAGAAAGAGGCAGATTTCCAATGATATTGAAAAAATCTCCAGATATGAGTGGATTTTGAGTTTAAAACTGAAGCCCAAACCCTTCAACTCACAGTGACTGAACTCCTTTGGAAGCACATTCCCTTGTGTTCTTCACCATACTTAGCAATGGGATGGTAAAACCGTGAATTATGCAGGTTTGGAGTTTCCTCTTCAAATTCAGTATTCCAAGGTGAGCACTGTTTGAGCCTAGATAACCTGCTGGAAATCCATGCCTGTTATTCCCTTCCATCTGACGTTGTCTGCAGTTCTGGGTGGTTTTGATTTGCTGTTTGCTCAGACTGTGGCTGGTTGGTTCATAGGGAAGAGTTTATGGAGTGAGGTTTGCACTCTGGTCCCTGGGATTGATTGGTCCATCCCTGCATGGGGTGGATGTTTGGAAAGTATGAGGAGCTTGATTAAAAGACAGGAAACAGAAGCAGAATAACAGTTATTTCCCAAGACCTATGCTCCATAGAATAAAGAGTTTCCACTGTTTGGAATGGATTCTGTAGCTAGAAGCTTGCAGCAAGAATAAGCTGTGCTAAAGCTGAGGTTCATCACAACTGACTGCAGTTATTTCAGCCACTGCTGACTTCTTGCATTAATGACACATTTATCTAATATTGCATCACAGATGGGAGCTGCTGAAGATCTCAGGACTTACCAGTGACAGTACATGCTATTTATTTACTTACTTCCTTGTTTTAAGAAAGCTTGAGACTTTGCTTTGAGTCTACAAATTTCCTTCAAGCTGTTTTTAGCACATTTAATTGTGTTGCAGTCCCAAAGAGCAGAGGTCAGCATGATGCCATTGAGCTCAGTCTTGATAAAGTTTTTGAAAATCTACCTGTAGACTGGAATTTCTGAAGGAATGTTTGTAGGTCCTTGTTTTCAGTTTTCCTCTGTGCTAGTCAGTTGGAATGAGAGATGATTCGCTGTAGGAAGAAGTACCTGTAGGTTACCAGTTTTGAGCTATAACAGTGCAAATCCATCCATGTAGCCTCACTTCTCCATTTGTGTGGTTGCTTTTCTACCTTGAAGCAATGCTGCATATTTAGAGGAGCATGCAGAGAGGATGTGATAGTTTGTTGCATTATTTTGCTTTTTTTTCAATATTGTAAAATGTGTTGTACTATGTAACCATACAGAACCTGGGAAAGACCCTTATTAATGTTTTCTGTAAAAATAAATTTTAGCACCGAAAAGCAGACATGAACAATATCATATCCAGCATGTGTGAAAATAAAAATTGCATTTCTATATGGCTGTACAGCTGACTTTAGAGCAGTGTCAGACCTGCATTCGGAGAAGCTGTGCTGTGGTCCCTTGTGAACTGAGCCATCCTCAGCAGCCATTGGTTAAGGCCACCCTTAGTATGGAGCCATCTCTGCTAGCACTCTTCTCTGCAGAAATGGCTGTAACTCCCCAGCTGCTGCCTTCTTGGTGCCCTGAAGCTGCAGGCTCAGGTGTTGGCTCCCTGGTGCACTCAGAGTTTGTCTGGAGAAGACAGCAAGGAGCACTGCCTGCAGCTCAATGTGGGGACTCTGCTTTCTGACCATGGGCCAATGACCTGGGTGTTGCCTGAGTGGAAGTGCCTATCCAGATGGCTGTGCCAGGGTTGAGAGGCTTTTTGCTGTGAGTATAGATCTGCTGAGGAAATATTTTCTGAGCTCTGACTACAGGTAAAGAGTCATAATCTGTCTTGTGCCTTTGCAGCTATGAAGCTTATGACTGCTCTTGTGAATGTTGCCTTAAACCTGAGCATTCATCAGGACAATACACAGAGGCAGTATGAAGCTGAGAGAAACAAAATGATTGGCAAAAGAGCTAATGAAAGATTGGAGCTGCTGCTTCAGAAAAGAAAAGAGGCAAGTGAAAAGACAATTTTTTTTTTCCTGGTTCATGTGCATTCCCTCCAACAGAAAGCCCAGGGTGGTTTGTGACTCGAGTACCACAGTGAGAAAGAGCTTAGTTTTGCAGTGGTGTTCGTGTGATCTCAAGCAGACTACTTAAATCCTGTGCTGCCACATTCAGTTGAGTTTGTGGTGCTGTTCTGCATGCAGAGGAGAATTCTGTTCTCAAGCTTCTATGAATGACCAGGCAGGAAGAGTCTCAAACTGTAAGCAGTCACTGCTCTGGTGATGCAGAAAGATTCTGACAAGAGGATCACACGTTCCCTCCCTGCACTGCCCAGTTTTCCCCTTGATCATTGCAGTTATTCCACAGTGTCTCATTACTACTTCTTTTTTAGCTGCTTTCAGGAAACACTGTGGAGTTGAGGCTATAGCAGCTGTTCTCAGGGAGAAGGAGCTAGGGAGACATTAAAGTCGCCTTTAGTAAGTACCAGCCTGGCATTAGGTGAGAAAAACCATTAGAAGGTTGCTGTAATCATTCCTAAATAAAAGTATTATATCACAGGATATTGCAGTTTTAGAGGTGTACTTAAATTTAAAGATGATAAGTAGAAAATTAATACACATACATCCACACAAACATATTGTGTAAAGATGCCCAGTAAAACTCATAAGAGAAATTGAAAAATCAAAGTTTGTATTAGATTTAAATTTATGATTTTTAGTATATTAGTTTTGAATTTTCTCCACCACTGTTTTACTCTGTGGCAGTTAAGACTGTCTGGATGCTTTGCTTGTGTGCACCTTGAATTCCTTTAGGTGTAACTTTAACTCAGAATTGCTTGACTTTGTAGTGTTTGTCTGGGGATAATTACAATTACATATTTTTATTTTACCCCTATGTAGCACAACTTTATTTAGTTTTCATAATTCTTGAAAAGCGTGCATTAAGGTACAATGCAAGAACAATCTCTCCTGCCTAAACTGCAAGAGAAACATTTTAAATTAAATATTAAATTGCATGTGAGTTCTAAATAATTTTGAAAAGCAAAATAGCTGGAAGAAAGTTTGTATTCCACATTTGTTGATTGTTGCTTTGAATTTGCAGAGAACAAAGGCACTAATTGCACTGATTACCTTGGGCTGGTGTATTGTATTTGCTGGGCCCCCAGACAAAGGAAGGAATGATGAATCTGACTCCATGTTCTCAGAAGGCTAATTTATTATTTTATGATGCCATATTATATTAAAGAATACTATACTATACTTAAGAATATAGAAAGGATACTTACAGAAGGCTAAAAAGATAACAATGACAATTCGTGACTCCCTCTCCAGAGCCCAACACAGCTTGGCCCCAGTTGGCCACTGAGTCAAAACAACTCACAGCAGAAACCAATGAAACCATCACCTGTTGGATAAACAATCACCAACCACATTCCAAAGCAGCAAAACAGGAGAAGCAAATGAGATAAAATTGTTTTTCTTTTTCTTGGAGGCTTCTCAGCTTCCCATAAGAAAAATCCTGGGTGAAGGGATTCTTCCAGAGAATGTGAGTGCCACACTGGTGGCTCTGTGGCTGGGACTCCTCTGTGCCCGTTCCCCCAGCTGCCCTTGCAGAGCTGCAGTGCATCCTCTCTCTGGGGAGCTGTAGCAAGGATGCCCAGGCTGCACAGGGCTGGAGAGCCTTGGCAGGAGAAGGAGCCTTTCTTAGTCCTTTGGCTCTGTGTTCAGGGGCTCTCATCTCATTGCTCATGACAGCAATGCATTGCCTGGGAATTGCCGGATCGAGTATGTCCATGGGGTTAAGCACTCCAGGGGCACCTGGGCAGAAGAGATCTGTTAGGATTAAATGGCTTAATGCTCCATGGAAGGATTCCTGACATAATACTCTATATTCCCACTGTTTAAATACATTGAATTGACAGTGGCATTCTGTGCTGGCACTTCCTCACTTGATTCTTTGATGAAGTGCCATCCTAACAACCCCTCCTGAGCACATACATGTGCATGTGTTGGTCTTCATGAGCTGATAGAGGGACAGTTCACCAACTGAGTGTGGCAGGTTAGTCTGAAGCAGAGGAGATGGAGCACTTCCTGAAGTGTCTCATGCCATCATCTCCGGGCCTGGTGGGAGAGCCATGTATGGAGATCTGTCTTATCAATGAGATTTTCAGCTCAAGTGGAGGATTTATGTTGCAATATGTATGCCACAAAGCGGAGAAAGTTGTCTTTTTAGTATCTGTCCATAGTAATTCAAATTTTGTGCTTGTCATACATATCTTTTTGATCTTCCAAACCTACTTGCAGAGTCAACAAGAGAATGTTTCCCTCATTTTTTACCTCTGTTTAAGAGGGGGAGTGTTAAATCATTTTTGCTTTGGTAAGAGCAGGAATTCCAAGACACAGACGCTCTCTCAAGATACTTGAAGTTAAGCACTCAGATTCAAGTGTATGATTTAAAAAACTTGAAAGTGTAGAAAGCAGTTAGAGTTGCAGAGAATTCATTACTTGAATCTAAAATATATTTGAGAATTATATCCTTTAAATGTTAGTACACAGAGGTAAAAGCAATCTCACATGGACCTACTGAATCTCTGATTCTGCTTCCAGACCAGCTGTGCCCCAGCACCTGGATAGCTGTACCAGATGGTAATTTACCATGTTTATAGTGAACTGTAAATTCTGTGCAGAAGAAGAGGGAGGAAGCCATTTGTGCTATATCTTCATCTGTGCTGCTCAGGCCTGTACTGTGCTGCTTCACTTTGCACTCAGAGAGATGTCAAAGTACACTTTTTTCAGAATCCCAACTTTCTCATGGCTCAACAAGTCCATCTCTTCTACCTGTCTTCTATGATGTGGTTTTATACCAAGAAATCATTCCCTGAGTTCTCTGTGAGCTCTGGTAGCCTTTCAGGAAGCCTCCTGAGGCTTCTTGGTTCATTCCCATCCTCATTTTGCTGCACTAGGCTGTCTCTACCCCCATGTTGCTGTGGATGTTTCCCTGCCTGTGGCCTGTGGAGTCATCCAGTTGAGGAGTGATTAGGAACTCACAGTCCCCCTTGGGTTATGAATTCTCAAACAAGAATTTAGTCTGTGCATATTTGGGTTGAGCTGATGCTGCAAATAGTACTTTTCCCAGAGGCCATGTCTAAATATGCTTGGTTCATGTGTGCAGAGCTGATGTGGACCCAGCTCTTCCCTTGGTATATAATCCTTTTTACTGTGAAATTAGTTTCTTTGGCAGCCTTTTGGTAATTTAATCAAGAGTCCTCAATGCCTTGGTTTCTCCATGTGCAAAATTAAGACAGCACCTCCTTACACTTCAGCTTCACTCCCGGAGTTCTGAAGCTACTTCAGCTCATACCTGGAAGATGCAGTAGAAATATTTGGCTGAAAAATGGAAGCCCTTAGGTGAAAGTGTTTTAGAGCTCATGGCATGCAGGAGGTCAAACTAGCTGATCACAATTTTGCCTCTGGCTTTAAAACCTTTTATCTGTTAAACATATACATCCATAATTATACAGGTTTAATTATTTTATGCATATGTGCACTCCACCAGCAAGGCTCTGTTGTGGTTTTCCTACTGTGAGAGTGTGGGCAAATTTACATTCCCACATTGTGGCGCTGTGCTTGGACTGCAATGAACACCTTGATGGAAGAACGATGGCTGCTCCAAAAACTGATTGGATAAAATTGGTGTCATCTTATTAACAAAGCTGCATTTAGATGTAATTAAGTTATACTTAGTTTAGTACAAGGTCTGACAATATGAGAATACTGTAATTAATTCTAAGTTGTATTAACATATTAATTGACACAAGGTAAGCTTCCCATAATACTTGCAGAATGTGCTCATATTACCCAGGAGGTGAAAAGATTTTTAAGAAAATGCTCATATTTATAAAAGCATGCTCATAACACCTTTTCATTTGGAATTGGGTTTGGTTTCTTGCAAGCTAAGGCCTGGATGTCACAGGTGCTCTGGTCCTGGAAATCTTCCTGCTTCTGAAACCCAGTTATTGTGGGTGCTGAAGTTCAACTGACAGTCTTTTACTAAAGTTTGAGAATGTCTTCAACTCCTTTCCTTAAATAGAACATTAATTTTTTCAAACTAATCTGTCACTAGCTTTGTTTCTGCAGCTGTCATTCATTCAGCTCTGTTTCCCTGTGAACACAGCACTGCTGAAATTACTGCACACATTGTCTCTACTTCTCTCATTTTCACTAGCAAAAGTTTATGATCACTTCAAAGAACTAATTAGAGAGACTAAATTGATTTTTGTAGTGAATATTAATTTTCTTTCATTAAGATATTGCATATATAAGGTAAATAGTTGTATGTATATGCACACAATATAGGCATGTGCTGGAAAAGCAGAAGTTGTGAATTTACTCAAGCGCTCTTCCAAGGTCTTCTGAAGTTTCCCAGTAGGGAGTTGTAGAATACCAAATTATAATAAACAATGATCTTTTATTTATTTTGTGTTTTGTTTTTCACAGCTACAAGAAAACCAAGATGAAATCGAAAATATGATGAACTCTATTTTTAAGGGTATATTTGTTCATAGATACCGGTAAGAAAATGCATGTTCCAGTAGGCTCTGCTAACAGTGTGATCATAAGGAAAGTCAAGGGCAGCTTCTGGGTTGATTTTCTTCTGATGTAATATTGTAGATGCTGCAGGATCACTGTCAAAAACATTTGAAGTTATGGAAGAATATACAAATTGTAACCTCTATTAATTACTCAGTACAGCCATCCACACAACTTTAATTCAGTAGACAGCTTTAAAAGGTTGTGGGAGACATGGGCTTTGAATCTTTGCATTTTGAAAAGAAAAGTTGTCCATGCTGGGAGCACAAAAATTATATATCTTAAGAATAATCAAATAATTACTACATGTCATAGGCTAGCAGTTGTCCTCCAGCCTGCATTTCTTTTTGTATGTCTTGGGTATAAACAGCAAATTTGGAATATGGTTTACCAGAGAGTGGTAGTCTTTTAAAATAGATTTAGGGTTGTTGTGCGTCACAAGATGTCTCAGAGCATCTGCATCACCTTGGTGCAACCAGCTCTTTAAATGTTAATTGACTTGCTGAAATGAAAAGATAAAATTCCAGGGTACCAAACTATGCAATTAGCCTTTCAGATTTCAGCTCTGCTTTAAAAGTTTGTAATTGATGGAATCTTTTAGGAAAGCAGCAGGAAAAAAGGGAGTATGAGAAGAGAGTTAGAAGGTGAAGAGGAAACCATAGGCCAAAACCATTGGCCAGAGGGATGGATGATTGTAATTTGGAGAAAAGTACCCAGGAAACTGGGAAGGTGCTCGGGCTAACAGATGAGTGTGAGCACTACAGTGGGGTTGGAGAGTGTCTCCTCAGTACCTGAGCATGGAAAGAAAGTTCATGGTTTATGGCCAGGAAGCCTTGAGCTGCTTGGCAGCAGGAGGGATGGGTATGCAGAGCCAGCAGGTACATGATGTCCTAGATTAGTGTGGCACTCACACCATTTTGTAAGGAGAGCAGCTTTCATGGCATATGTAAAAAAGCTGAAGAAATTAAATTCTAAGAGTGTTTCCATTTTTATCCCTTCAGAACTTAGTGTATTATATGAAACAAAACATTGCTTTAAAATATCCTCTTAGTAGTTCATGTTCTTGTGTGGGATTGGGAAAAGACTCAGCCTTTTGGTGGTCTGCATTCGGGTGCTTTTGCTTTTTCTTTTGAAGTCTTCCTTTTGTAAAAAAGTTTATTTT
Source organism: Onychostruthus taczanowskii (assembly GCF_017590055.1). Classification (NCBI taxonomy): domain Eukaryota; kingdom Metazoa; phylum Chordata; class Aves; order Passeriformes; family Passeridae; genus Onychostruthus; species Onychostruthus taczanowskii. The sequence goes on along the minus strand of NW_024502680.1, from coordinate 6,119,517 downwards.
CCTGCCTCCTTCCACCACTAGTAAAGATCTGATTTTGCCGATGTTGCTGTAAAAAAGGAGAGGCCAAATCAATAAACTCCATCCAAGCCCTTGAAAAAGGTGCCCATGGTGACCCTGTTAGACCTGTGGGGAATGGGCTGAAATCAGACAGGTGGTGGCACCACTTGTGCCACTGTTCAGAGGGGTCAGGAGGAATCTGTTGCCACTCTGCCCCCAGAGCCACCTGTGTGAGCTTGAGCTGTCCTTGACCTTTTGGGGAACCCCAAAGAGTCTCTTAACAACATACAGCAAACCACGAGTAATGGTTCACAACAGAGAGCACAGAGTGACACTCCTGCACTCACAGCTGGATGAGAAAATAGAGGGAAAATGTCTGTGTGAAAACCAGCTGACAACAAAGCCCAGGGGGGATAAAATGTAAAGGATTGTGAACTATTATCTGCTTTCATAACTTCTTAATTTCTTGAACCTTCCTTCTCTCAAATAGTTCAAATTATTTATAAACTTCACATGATTTTACAGGCCTTAGACCATGCACAAGTGGTGATGATTTCGAAAGAATATTATTTTAATTATTCTCAGAGAGTAAGTCCCATCCTTCAGTATGATTCAGACTCAGCCACAGTGATTCATGCTTAGTGACCTTTGTAGCTTAAATAACAAGTCCTTGACCTAAGTAAAACTCCCAAAACTGTTTCATTCAGAATGTGTCTTTTGACAAGTGTTGCAGGGAGATTACATCTTTCTGTAGATTGGCTTCCAATTTACTGGAAGATTTCAGTTCTTGCTTTTCTCATCAAGATTTAAAAAAAAATAAATTTGCAGAAATAGCTAAATAGTTTTCTAGGTTTAATGCTAGGTAGTGTGAACAGCAGATTTGGTCAAAGCTGACAACCACTCCAGCAACCCTGAGGAGCACACTGCTCTGCACCTGATATTTCCCAAATATCCATCAGAGACTCTGTGGCTCCAGTCCTGAATATGCTGGCCTTAATCACAATTCTTGTGTGTACTTTGGCATGAAAGGTACACTGAAGTGGCACTTGGAATGGCACTAGTAAAATCTGTTTCCTGACACTGTTGTGGTTTGTCCTAAGGTTTATGGGCCTGCCTTGTCAAGCCAAAATTTCAAAAGGAAATGCAGAATTTCTTACCTGAACCCCTTTTGTCAAATCCTTTCAGGAAAGAAGTTGCATCATGGAGGATCTCTTTACCCAGAGTAGGAACTTAGGCTGTGAATTGTGCTGCGAGTATTTTCATCTTGTAGACCTTTCTTTGCATTTTGTGCTGAAACAAGGGTTAAATATATTTCATGTATAAGATCTGTAGATGGCACATTAGTTTTCATCTCTGTGCTGGACCAGATTCTGTTTCTTTCTAGAAGCATTTGGCGAGTAATACAAGCTTACATCACTAATTTATGATAATAAATAATGCATTCATTATTCCAAAAACACTTCCAGTGCAGGTATAATTAGTATTTATATGTTCTTGTGTCATCTAGAAATAATGTGTATTTTCAAAAAGCTAAACAAATCATAGTGACCAGAAGCTAAAATGTATTTAACTGTATATTAACTAAATATTAGAAGAAAAGAATTATTGTTTAATGACAAGCCATTACCACATTAAAAGCAAAGGTTCAAAGATTTTTTTGGCTGTATTAAGTTTGATACAGCATTGTATGGGCATGGAGTCTGTGTTAATGATTCCTTCAGGAACACAAGTGATTCTGATCAGTGATAGTTGCCTGGAAGGTGATGTGGAGTGGGAAGTGGCATCTCACAAGTTCCCTGCTTCTCTGGCAGCTTGAGTCTGTTTGCTGGTCTCACATCCTTGATTCTGTCTCATTTTCAATTATACTGGAGATGTTAAATTGTTATTGTATTATATCTTCTATTAAGCTGAATAGCTTTCTTTTTTTTTTTTTTTTTTTTTTTAAAGTAGCAGCTTGGAGTGAGTGTCTGTAGTGCTGAGGGATCCCTGAGAAGACTTTTGAATCAAGAAGCAGTTTTTCACTTTGCCTAGGGAAGCTTGAATGCACTCTTAGAGAAAACATGATTTTTCCTGCTTTTTGGCTGGCGGTGATGCATGATTAAATAGTTGTTGACATTTAGGTTCTTTTTGGGATTGCCATTAAATCCTTCCAAATCCTCTACAGTTAGTAAATTTATAAGGTGGTGAAATAACTTACTTGGATGTGAGGACTCAGGCTGTCATCCCCTAGTAAGAATGTTTTCCTCACTACTTTGTGTTGCTGGAGATGTGGCTCCCCGTTTTTTCTTGATTTATGTTTACTAGTCTTTTAGTTTTTCTGTAAGTCTTGCATTTGTCCACCTATATTTTGCTTTTAAAATAGTTTACAAGTAAATCCATGTAAGAGAATTGCTAACCTAATTAAACACACACACACATATGTTTGTGAGTGTGTGACTATAGTCATAGTTTAAACTAAAACTTGTCTTCATTATGGCTGCCTTTCCCATAAGGAACACAGTTTTTAACCCTTGAGTGTGATATTTAGCACGTTGGTCCTTACACTACTTAAACCTGTTTGAGAAATCCCTGGTAGGAGGAACTTGTTTGATGCCCTGCCCTGCTCCTAATGCACCTTGTCTCCATTGTGGATTGCCCCTTACCTTGGTTCTGAGGGAACAGAGGCTTCAGGAGGCTGGACAGACCAGGTTTACTGATGCTGTTGGGAAGTTGTTAAAATTAATGTTTCTCAAAAGCAGAGAGAGACAATGGCAGTGGTTTGGTGGCATTTCACACAGGTGTCCCCCTCATGTTATTGCATTAAATGCATTACATGCTGTTTATACTTTCCTGCTGTTACAGCAGTACAGTTTCCTCCCTGCAAGTTCAATTCAAACACTGAGACCTGCCTGGAGAAGTTCCCCTGGCCACGTGTGATGCTGGGCTTGGTTCATGGTCCCTGTGGGACCTGGGGTTCCAGCTCAGGGTCTGCAAAGTCAGGGGCAGGACAAGGGCACTGGATCAGCTGGGACAGCGTGCAGGAGGAAAGTACATACTTACAGTATGGAGTCACCAGGGGCTTGCTGCTCTGGGTTAGGGCTATGAACCTGTGCAGTGTCTTGAGCACGTATGGAGTCACCAGGGGCTTGCTGCTCTGGGTTAGGGCAGTGTCTTGAGCAGAAAAGTGAGTGCATTTTATTTGTATTTTGTAAAATTGATTACTTTCAGAACAGTGCAATTTTTCATTTTTGCAAATATTCTCTTGCTTGAAGCTTGGAAATTTTATTTCCTTCCCATAAATTAAATTTCATTTTGGGGCTCTGTTGGTCTGGTTTAGAATTAAATTGATGTTTATTACTTTTCCAAAAAGATTTTTTTTTTCATAAAAATACAAAACAAGGGTCTCAATTACAAGCAAGTTCCAGTGTTTGCAAAGCACCAGACATTCCCTTCTTCTGTGCAGTTACTCTTTGTGTTCTTCTTGTATTACAGCTGAAATTTGGAACTGTGAGGCAGTGCCAGCTGGAGTGGCACAAGTGATTTCTCATGGTAACAGATGTCCCAGAGATGGAATTACTGAAGGGACAGATGGCCCCCATCCCTTTTCTCGTTGTTTCATTATTAGTAAAGATGCCATGCTCCATGTCAGGCAGGCAGGAAAGTGCCAATCAGATGGAAAGCATTTCCATCCTGGTCTCCTTAGGTGACCTCTCCAGTTTCCTGCCACCCCTCCTCACTAAGCAGTTGATAAGTCTGCCTGAGATATGTCTTTGCTGACTTGCCACAGTCAGAATGTAGGATAAAAGCAGGAAAATGGGAAGAAACCAATGCTGAAGTGCAAATCTCTCATGGATTTTGTTGTAGGGGTGTTCATGGGGGATATGAAATGAGATCTCTTTGTGTAGCAAATTCCATTGTGCTCCTCTGGCAGGTGCCTTTGGCTAAACCAAATAGCTTCTTCCACCTTGCAATGGTTCTGCACCTCAAGCTGGAGACAGCTGGGCTGCAAAGCAAATGTCAGTGATGCTGTTTCAGAAATGATTGCCCAGAGGAGGTTTGTAGCTTGGGTTCATAATTCTCTTTGAAAAAAGAGAGGTTAAAGATGGAGTGATAGACTAAGAAGCAAACTAGGGTGAGAATTTCTTTACATAGAGGAAATGTAGGAGCATCTATAAACACTGAAATTACTAGATCAGTGAGTTCAAGGATGTACAGGAACATCAGTGAGATGGCAGTAAGAACAGTGACAGGCCTCACTTAGTGAGGTTCATGACCAGTAAAAGCAAAATATTATAGCTATGGCAATGGGAATAAGAAGGATATTTGTCTGTAATGTGGCTAATCCTTGTTCTTTTCTTTTTCTGTATTAGTGATGCTATTGCTGAAATTAGAGCTGTCTGTATTGAAGAAATTGGTGTCTGGATGAAAATGTACAGTGATGCCTTCCTGAATGATAGTTATTTAAAATATGTTGGTTGGACACTACATGACAGGGTGAGTATTGTGTATTCCCACACACAGCAGAGTACACTGGAGGCAGCTGCTGCTGTGCTGCCCAGCACAGCGTTATCCTTGGCTTACAAAGAGGTTTTCTGTTTCCTCACCTGGTATCTTTCAATCAGGTCACTTCCAGGTATTGGCTTCAATTAGGAGACAGTACTCCCAGTCTGCTGCTCTGTGTGCTTTTCATGTGGTCAGTCTCTGATGAAGTATCTTGACAGAAATCCTTCCATGGGGCTTTTCTGTTGATTACAAGAGAAAGAGAAGTCTCTTCAGAGCATCCTTGAGAGCCTCTGTGTCTGAAGCAGAACGGAAGAGGGATTTCCATGTGTCTTCCATTTACATTGCCCAAAGGTTAGAGGAAAAAGATCTCTGGGTCCTGAATAGACACCGCTGGTTCCACAACCATGTTCCACGAGTGAAGTGCTCATCAGTTCACTGTCCCTTTCTTCCTTTTCAAGGTTCTCTGTAGCTTTTTCTTCAGAAAAATGTTGAAACACCAGATAGAAGGAAAAGAGGTGCTTTTCTGACTCAGTAGAGTTCTTAGTACTGGTGGTATCCACCTAGTTCTTGCAGCAAGAGGAGCCCATTGTGGGTGCTGACAGAGGACTTTGCACTTCTGCCTGGGGACTTTTGTACACCAGCACTGGCTGTGCTCCCACCCCCACAAAACCACTGGAATCACTTGTTTTACTCTAAGCTCCCTTGCTAACGCTATCCAAGGAATACAACTTACAGTACTGTTGAAATGCTCATCAAATTCCAGCATCCTGATTCAGACTATTCTCCTTTTCTAGGAGCATTGGTGGAAAAAAATTGTCAGTCTGCAAGTTCATTTAGATTACTTGCATAACTGATAGTTAACAGCTGATTCTTGAAAAATATTACTTTTTCAGTAATTTCAAACATCATGTTAATATTTAGGATCTGACTTGGTCACTCTTGTGCTGAATTCTGAACAACATGAGTCATGCAGATGTTGGCTTTCACTAATGATAGAAGTCAGCTGCTGCTGCTGGTTCTTTTAACTACAGCTGCCAGGAATCTGCCTCTTGCCTTCATTTGGATGAGCAGTTGACTTGTTAAGAGTATCCTCTAGACATGGGATTTCTTTCCAAACCTGTAGTTCTCAAGCTTTCCCTTTATAAATTTCCCCAAACTATTACATTAGATCTCATTGGGCAAAACTTGGTCAGGGGGAAGATCCTGCTTACTGCTCCCATGAACCATGGCCACTGTCTGCCCCAGAGCCACTGCACTGTGTCTCAGTGAATACTGGACATGGAAACACAGCCAAGGCAGTGCCTGGAGGGACAGAACTGCTGCTCTGTGTCCCTTGTTGGTGACAATGCTGTGCCTCACAAGTTGCCATGCTCCAGGAGGAGACATCACTGTTCAAGTTGGCAAACCAGTGGGGATGTTAGCTCAGGTTGGAGGATTGGGATTTAAGGTGTGTGGAGGGCTTTGTTTTACTAGGACTCATAATTTAAATAAATTATTCCTTGAATAATTGCAGTGGATTTTTGGGAGCACATTCTAAACTTTGTAGAACATTTCCACAAGGTAGCACCTCCGGAATGTAGTGGGGCTGCACTTCACAGCTCTCAGCCCCCTCCTAGTGTCTTTGAAGTCCATCCATTTCTCACATCACTCCCTTTACCCATCTGTGGAATCTCACACTCTCATCTGTCACATCCAGCAATTTCTCATATCATGTGCAGTATTTTCTCACACCCTCTTCTGTTAGTTTAACCTCAGGCCAGGGTCTAGTCATCTGCCTGCAGCCTTAACACGTGTTTATACCCCAGCTTTTTTAAAAATCAACATGTTCTTTCAATAACAGAGAAATTTTGAATTACAGTGTTAGGATAAAAAACTAGGCCATTTGGTCCAGGCACAGCAGAATTCTATCAGACTGCTCTTCCTCTGCTTCATAAATTTTTTTTGTTGCAGGCCACAGAAGTACCCTGGGGTTCTAAGTCTTTAAATCACTAATGTGTTTAATGTCCCAGTCCACCTGATAGGTGGTGGGGTTTTATTGATGTTGTGGATGTGTCATCTACAGAGTGAGACAGACTGTAGGTAGAATGGGGAAGAGTCTGGGGCAGGTGTCAAGTAATGAAAGGGGAGGAGAGACATTTTGGAAAGCACAGAAAAAGGGTGGAGATGCAATAGGAAGAATATATTGGAAAAAGATGGAGTAAGAGCCAACTGAAAATGCAAAGCCTCCAGAAGTACAAGATCCCTTAACAGCATGGTTTTCATTGGCACCGCCTGAAAAAACTGCCAGCTGGTACCCACGTTTCTTGATTTTGCTTTGCTTTGATCAGGAGATAATTTTTGCTATAATTGGTATTTAAAAAATGAAGGCTGAGGCAATAGCCATAAGCTATTTTCACTTCACATGAGCAGCAGTCACCCCAAGATTATTAATTTCTCTCTAAGTTTGCTGCTGCAGAAAGGAGAGAGCAGTGCAGGAGATTCCTGAGCAGTTTCATAATCTACTTCAGAAGACATACAAATTAAACCACAGGGAAGAACAGTTCTTACACTTCTTTGTAGTAGCTCCAACGTAGTCTTTCAGAGGTAGAATACAAAAGTTTAGTGGAAAATCCTTCTATTTTGTATGTTAATCATGTCTCCCAGATTTCAAACAAATGTCTATAGGGATTTTTGGTTTTTATAGATTCTCATTTGAATGGTGCTTTCAAGTTTTGCCTTTCTCTGCTTTTAAGCATCTTTTTTATTCCCATGTATCTTGGAGCATAAATAAAAGTGTATAAACTATGATATAATGGCATTAAAAAACCCTCTTGAAAATAGAAGTGTTAAATTAGACTGTTCTGTCTTGTCACCTACTTCATTGATGTGTGGAACTGTTTTGAAACCGTAATTGTCTCTAGATACCTGGACAGTCATGGTTCTTAAAACCAGTTCCTAACACACAAGAACATGCTTTTTTCTTTCTTTGCATTCCTCTTACTTTATTTATTGTCTATTTCTGTGGAGAGGATGAACCCAGGGTCCTCTGGAACAGATGTTCCTCTTGTGCTTGACCTCCTAATTAATTAATTAATGAATTAGGTAAATAAGTTCTCTCTTAGTTTACTAAGTGTCTTGCTGACCTTCCTGTCCATCCCTGTTTGCAGCTTTTATGCTGGCATGTTTCTTAAGAATCACCCTAACAAGCATTCCCACCCAATTACTTCCTTGCTAGAAGGTGTTAGGGATGTTCAAAGCTCCTGTGAGCTGGATGATTCTCACAGTTATGAAGAGCCATCTCGTGTGTGGTGTTGAGGGTCTGTGGCACATTGCTGCTCCTCCACTCTGGACTGGAGTGCATCCACACACACCTTCACCCTGCCCTTCTTTGCTTCCTGTCCAGCTCACTGCCCTTTAGGCTTCCCGGGGCATTCCTGCCACTCATCTTCACTGACTTTGTGTTAAAACCTCCTTACCAGGATTAGCAAGCTGATGTGCAGGAGCTCTTCCCTCTCCAAAGAGGTGAATTCCATCCTTGACCAACAGTTTAAAAGACAAACTCAGATAAAGTCCTCCTTCATCATTCTTCTGCCAGAGGAGCAGTCATTTCCAGGGTTTGCCTCTGTGTCTCCTGGTCCTGCTGCTACCCAGAGGGACCAGATGTAACATAACCTTTCTCTCTCTCTTCCTCACCTGCTCCTGCAGTCCCTTCTCCTCAGATCTGGTCCAGGACACTTTGGTTAGGGCCTGGCTGCAGTTGTCAGGCAGAGCATGCAAGGAGCCATACAAGGAGCCTGTGCTCAGGGTGTGGTTCCTGCCTTCCTGGCTCCATTTGCTGGCTTGAGCTTTTCAGAGAGCCCAGTACAGGGCCTGGACTGAGCTCTGGGACCATGGATCCATGGAGTCTGGGGAAGTCTCCAAGGGCTTTGGGCTCTATGGGCCCAAACAGTCTGAGCCTGCTTTGCCCAGGTCTCGGGTCCCATTGTGGGTGAGTTTTCCATTCGGCAGTGGGCTCACAGGTAGGACAGGCTCCAGTGCAGCTGTAAATAGAGCTGCTGCCTTACTGTGCCTTACAGTGCTCACGCGGGCCAGAACTGACCTGGTCCTGATCCTCGGGCTCAGTGAGCTGAGGCCATCAGAGGCCCATGTCCTGTGAGTGGTGATGACTCCAGACATCCTGGGCATTCTGAGCACCACACAGCAGAGGAGGACATCCTTTCTGGTACTGCCACATAGGTGCTATTAAAAAAAGAATGTCAAGCAGCATTTCTCTGGGCTTTTTTAGCAGCTGATCACATTCATGTAATTTTTCTTCAAGAAAGTTCTTTTCTGTACCTTGAAAGAGCCTATGTCATATCCCTTTAAACGTACCTTACACCTCATTGACTTTCTCTGGAGTGGTAGTCAGAAAGATCCCTAGAAGAGAGCACGACTGCTCAGAGACTCCTCATGGATATAGAGAGATGATTTCTCAGGAACAGTTGTTTTTCATGGAAGTTCTTCGGGAAACCCAGCTTCTGTGCTGCTTTTGTGTTCTATTTCAAATTTTGAAATAGGTGTGAAGGAGGAAAGAAACTTTAAAATTTGGATTTCTATCTTCTGCTTTTATGTCAGTCTGTGAATGTTCTTTCAGTTTTTAATGTGATCACTTTCTAAGTACAGACTGGATTCTGGAATAGACAGTTTCAGAAATTAAGCCCTCTGGGTATGGATTTTTATTGATGAAGTTCAATAGTTCATTTTAGTTCTTGAGCAACTTAAGGCCTTTAAGCAACTTAAGGCAGTGAACTCTACAGAGTACATTTGAGTAGATTTGTGTTTATAACCTTTTGGCTATCCACAAATATTTTACAGCAAGAATCTATAGTTTGCCAATATGGTGCAGTTGAGTTGCCCACTTGCAGCACAGGGGATTCAGTCCCTCTCTTCATCAGCAGTGTTCCTGCAGGACACAAGCCTTCATCCACAGGCCCTGTCCTGTGATGCCCACATTTCCTGCTGCAGCCCACAGACCAAAGCAGTCCCCAGCAGTTGGGAATGAGCTTCTGCCACCAGCACAGCTCAGGCACAGGGACACAAGCCACCCTTCTTCCCACGGGCTCCTCGGGCTGTGGCTCAGATGTGTTGTTCCTGTGGCAGCAGCCTGCTCCCCACTGGAGGATCTCTCACCTTCTGCATCCTTCAGCCTGTGCTGTCCTGCTGTGAGAGAAGGAATGTAAAACCCGTGGGGGTAACAAATGCAGCGTGTGTGCTCTGTGTCCCCACGAGCTGTCAGCCGTGGGCCTGTGGGCTCCTTCCTGAAGACAAACAGCCACACTGCCTGCACCAAGTACCTGGACATCCGACATCCTTATTTTGGATTTACTTGTTGCATTCTTTATCTTTTTGTGGAGTCACTTGAAAGGGAAGCACTAACAGACATATAAGTGATGGCCCATTAGTTCTTTCGTTATGCAAATAGGAAGAAATTTAACATTGTAGGTGACTGCATGTGGATTTTGGTTTTTAGTAAATTGCAAATTGGCTTTGGTCATTTGCATAAGATTTTAAGTGTACATTAAGCAAATTACAGTATTATGTTTTTTAATATTCATGTGCATTTGGTTGAAGTATTCTGACAGCTAATCTCAGTGTTTTTTATTTAGCAAGGTGAAGTGAGGTTGAAGTGTTTGAAAGCTCTTCAGAGTCTGTATACCAACAGAGAGTTGTTTCCCAAACTGGAGCTGTTCACTAATAGATTCAAGGTAAGAGGAAATGCAGTTTTTGGAAGGAGGACAGAAAGTAAAAGTGTCATCATCCTGTTGTGGTCTTAGAGTCATGTCTATTAAGAATGAACTCATTAGATTGTGACAAGGCTTGTAACTGCACTACTGAAACTGTGTTACTGAATGCTGAAATTAAGCCAAATCCATTTCACAGGGTTTATGTTGGGAGATTTGTCAGACTTAGCCAGGATGATTATTTGTCTGTATGTGTTATTTATAGCTTATATATTGTCCTTATTCAATCTGCCTGTACTTAGTTAATTTTAGATTTATTGATTTTAAAGGATGTATACTAACACAATCTAAAATGTAGCTGAAAGTAGCAGCCTGTAATGAAAGATTGTTTGTTATGCAGCTTTTTTAGCTCAATATGTGCTTGTGTTTGGAGGGACAGTCACCTGGATGTGCATCACAGTCCTCTATGCAGTGAACTGGCCTTGCTGCAGAACAGGAGTTCACATTGTGCTTCCAAGCCCCTTGAGCCACATTGGCCCTTCAGGAGAGAAGTGTTGGGGCAATATTTCATGGGGTTTTTATTAGCACAAACTTTTTGTGTAATATCTGGATAAGAATGTGGCTGTTAATTCACTTTGTGGTCTGACTGTTTTATTGTACAAGTGAACTATCTGGAGAGATGGGTGTGGAAAAACTGTCCCTGCTCTTGTTTGGATGCCTGCTGAGGGGAGCGTTCAGGCACTGCCACATGTCAGCTGCTGCCTCTCCCCGTGGCTTTTGTGTTCTGCAGAATACACAACTGTGGGAAAAGCTACCCCCAAGGAAAGACTCATTTATCTCATTTAAATCTTTATTAGAATGCTGATGAAAAGATTTGTTTAGAAAAGAAACAGAGCTGACTGGTTTATTTTAACTTAAATCATTATTATAATGCTGATTAAAAATTCTGTTTAGAAAAGTGGAGATTTACATATTTATAAATACTCTGCACAAGACTTAAACTTCTCCCTGTAGATTCTCCCTGTATGAAAACAGTTTATAAAAACATGATAATCCGCTTTTTTCCACATTCACTTGAGATACAGAAAAAAGATGCTTAACCTGCAATAAGCCTAGATATTAAGGAAGGCTTTTTTTCCAAAATTATAATTATATAATAGAGCAGACTCTTTATTAATAGTCTTCTTCATTTAAGGTAACAGTCTTAAAGGGCAGATAAAATAAATGTCTACCAGAAATGAACTACATATAGTTGACTAAAGTAGGAGATAAGACTTGATCATTTTAAGACACTACTTAAGGGCCTGCATTCTTCTAATTTTATAAAGCCAGTTTCTTGCACTGTTGCAGTAAAGACAAAATTTCCCCTTATAGGAGAGAACCTGGTAAAGAGGATTAGACTCAGTTATTCTCTAATGCCTCCAATAAGTCTGCTTTGCTTTATCCTCACAGGACAACCAGAAAAATGGACCCTCCAACTCTGCTGATTTTCCTGTTCCCTCTGTGCTGATTTAGATTTATTTATATTTGCTGCTTCTGTAATTCCATTTTTTAAAAGATTGTCACTAAAGCTCTCATGGGCTTTTGTGTGCTGAATGCTTCTTTGTCATGATCCCATAATTTGTAAGGGAAAAGGCTGCTTTGAGGCTGAATTGTCCCATGCACCTGCAAAACTTTCAGGATAATTGGAGACAGTTTGGGCAATAGTTACTCTGTAATGTACTCCAGAAAACTACAGGGACATGAAACCTCTAAATACATCCTGCTTTTCACAGCACAGACAATTCTCTTAAAGGAAGCTAGGTTAGCCTGTGCATTGCTGCTTGGCTTGGAATGGTACAAGGAGTTTTCATTTCTGTCAAAGAGGTTCAGAAGGAAGGGAGCCTTGCTAGGAGTTCATCTTTCTTCTGTCCTATAAAAGTTGGTTTTACTACAGAAATATCTATCATTATGAAATAAAACAGAGGAAAAGGTGTGCTCAAAGTCTCTGGGAGCCTAGAGAACAGATTTCTTTAACGTAATGATTAATCACTTTCAGTTTCTGCCACATCAAGAGAACAAAAAGCTGGCATGGCCCAAATGCCTGCACTTGGATTTACAGCTGTGCTGTCAGGGATGTGGCCTTTGGCACCAGGATGGAGCAAAGTTCCAAATTAATGCTTTTTGAATCTCTGATACATTAGCTAAATGTCTTGCCACCACAGACTCTACCACCACCTCTTTGAAAAATAATTGACCTAACTGCCATTTTCAGTTCCATGGCTGCTTATTTATATTTTTTCATCAGAATTTAATCGACCTGCACAGTTCAGCTGGTGTTCAGTTCAATCCATTCAAACTGAGAGAAATCTCTCTAGAGGTCTTCTAGCTGTTTAAAGAATAAATTAATTTGATCCAGAGTGCCTTGTGCTGGGTGTTAATATTTTTTCTCCTTCCAGAGAGCTGTGACAAGGATGTGATCCTTTCCCTTTTTCACAAAAAAATGCCTGTTCTTTCCAGCATTTGTGTTTCTAAGAGGAGATGATATGCTGGAAAATAAGCTTTGTCCATCAAAACAAAAATTTGCCCATCAGAGAGAAGACTTCTGTTTTCCATCAAGAAGTCCTGTCTGATACAGACATTAACTGACCCCATATGGAAAAACTGTGAATTAACTCCTCTGCAGGCAGTGCCAGATCCCTCATCCCTCACCCTGTGCTGTCTCCACAGCCTGGGAGCACAAGGAGAGATTGGCTCTTCAGTCTGCTTTGTTCACAGACTAATATAGAATGGAATACTTCAGAGACACTCAGAATTAGTATTTCAGCTTAAAAATTCAGATCTGTGCCCTGTTCTCCTGCTGTACAATGGCACAGGGAATCTCTGTAAAGGCAGATTGAGCAGATAGGTGTTGGAACTTCCTCAGCCACTGCAGTTACACCTTCAGAGGCACTGGGGGTGTGAGTCTTGCTGGGGAAGCTCTTGGGGCCTGGCTGGCAGGTGCCACCACACAGAGGTGCTGGCCCCAGGGCAGAAAATTACACATCCATGCTGTTTATTTTAAGCCTGATATTTTTGGGGACCAGTCTTGTAGGATAAGGAAACCTTCTCACGTTGGTTGGTTTCAAAGTCCGAAAGGACTCCAGATTCAGAGGGTACCTCCTGCTCTGTGGACAGGAGAGAGGATTCCCTCCCTGAGGTATCCTGGGCTGTAAGATAAACTCTGAGAGAATACATGAAATTCCACTAAGACATTTAAGATCAGGATCTCTGGCTGTTCTTTCTCATGGTGCTGTTATTGCTGTTCCTTGGCCAGGACCTTAGGAAAAGTTGACAGCAGTTTTTTTGTCTTGTTTATAACAGTCTATCCTCTGTGGAAAGTTGTTTTTTTGGGTCTCTTCATGGCCTTCTCATAGGCTTTGAAACTGTTTAGATCTACATGAAATGTATCAAATTCTCCAGGAGCTTAATAGTGATTGACAGAGGCTCCTTCAGTCACAGTGACAAGAAGTGTCTCTGCAGACTTGGTTTTGTTGGGAAGTAACAACTGAGACAGCCATTATACATTTTTTAAGTACTGATCTGAAATTTCTGTATTGAAATAAACATCAGTTTCTTGATGTTTGCCTTCAGCCCTTAAATGCATGGAATGGTAGAGAAGAAAGGTGAAAACGTTTCTTTTGCTCTGGTTTGTTCTGGCTTTCACTGGTGTTGCTTTACACTTCCCTTGTTTCTTTTCCAGTTCCTGATTTCTATTTTTTCATATCCTAAAATGTCATAGAGTACCTACTCCTTGCTGAAGCAGGTTAAGCCAGCGAAATCAAGTTTTATTTTCAGATGGCCTGATTTCTCTACAGTAACTTGCTCAGTCAAGCAAAGAGCACTGAGACATACTGCATTTTTATGGCTGGATGGAAATTCTCCCCAGACAGGAAGGACAACATACACCAATCACAGCTATTTTTGCCAGTAAGCAAATGGAACCTAAGGAGAAAGAAACCCTTAAAAGACTTCTCATAGCTACAGGGTCCTTAGAAGTTAGAAAATCATTAGATTTGACAGGAGAATGATGTACTTGTCTCCATTAGAAAGAGTATGAGAAATGCAAAATCAAACCATGGAATTCCCCACTTTCCTGGAGAAGCTCTGTAGTGTAATTCTTGAGATCTGCTTCAAACCTTGAGATATAGACAGGGAAAAGGTCACAACTTTACAGGCAACCTGCAGATGCATGATCTCAGGTGTGATTTTCTTCACGTTTCCATGTATGCAGCATTCCTTCCTCTGAAATTATTTGGTTTCAGGGGAATGAAGTGGGGCAGGTTTTCTGCTTCATTCTGTCCAACCCAAGTATGTGACTTTTCAGGAAAGACCTGTTAAATTGATCCAACCCAGAACAGTGCTGTAGCTCCCAAGTCTCTTCCCTCCCTTTCTGGCAAACACACAAGGATAAGGACTGTTGAAGCAGTTGTCCTTTTGTTATAGCTCACAGCTAAGTGGTACATTAAAAGGTTGGGTAATATTGAGGGGCTCTCATCGTCAGCATGTGGTTGAAACATCTTTCTCCCCTGCAGTATTTCTTTTGTAACCTGTAGAATTTTCCATCTGCTGGCCTTGCTGTGTTTGTGCCTGTGACTGACCTCAGTTGCCTTGCAGGACCGCATTGTGTCCATGACCCTGGACAAGGAGTACGATGTCGCTGTGGAAGCCATTCGATTGGTCACGCTCATCCTCCAGTGAGTGCTGCTCCAACCCCTGCACTCCCTTGGAAAGTTCCCTAAACCACTACCATTTGAGTGACTTGAGTGCTGTGCTTGTGTATTGAAGTGAATGTGCTACTTTACACTTAGTAGGAAGGTGAACTGAACATATAATATGGACATGAAGCTAAAGTTAGGTATTTCATTTCATGGAAATGTAGGAGGCAAAGTGTAAGAATGTGTGGATGTTTTGGAGCCATTAGTGCATCCATTGTGTGGAACAATGCCAAAGGGCATTTCTACCTTTTGCCAAGGGCAGAACAACTGTCCTCCCAAAATGAATGGCTGTGGGTTACACTTGCTAGGGTAACTCCAGCAGTAACACAGATCCAGTGTAGGGAGAGTTGATTGATTTCCTGACACAGCTGAAAAGAGTCACGTGGAAGGACACCTGCTTCCAGGCTTTTCCATGTGGGGATGCAATGGGTCACCTGAGGTAAGCATCACCTCAGACATCCTCCCACATGCTGATGTGGAAACAGCCTGTCCCCAGCAGCCTCATGAGCGTGCACCTGGAGGGGCACTGCCAGGCTTTTATAATATGTTTATTAAAAGCTGTATGAAAGAATGTCTGGTTTACAAGCACATGCAGAGAATTTTTGCTTCATATTTTATATCCAGTGGCTCCACTTTGAAGAATGTTTTTGGACATGCAGAATTTGGACAAAAGATTGCAATAGTCTTTCCTTAGTAACAAAGTCTAGACTTCAGCTTTTTATTTATGGGTCACTCTGTTTTAAAGAGATTAGAATTGTAATGTTAGCAAGATATGAAATCTTGCATCTGCTGTTGTATTACTGTTATATTTTTAAAGTAAATATAACAAATATGATCTGAAATGTCATGCAGAGCACGTCTTCCCTGTATTATTAGCAATTTTTGGGAACACAATAAGTTGTAAGGTCAAAAATTACCCAGTGCACTTTTTTTTTCCTGCTTTGCTTTTGGTTGCCCATTGAAAGCACAGGAAATACTAAATGCATTTAGCACCAGAAGAGGCTGGGTCAGCTTGAAGAGCACAGGGCAATATTCTGGCAGGTAGGAATTCCAGAAAGGTGTCTGGAACAGTCCTGATGGGGAATGACCAATTAAAATAATGTCTAGTATGAAGCCAAATGATTTAGAGTCCTGGTACATAAATGTTTCTGATGGATGCCAACTAAACAAGGATGGAGGTAATATCCAGGTTGTGAGAGTGCTGGTATTTTTATATCATTTTTGCTAACATTCTGGGACAGGCTGCCCAGGGAAGAATTCAAAAGTGGGGACATGGATTAGCGGTGAACACAGAGGGCACAGGTTAATGGTTGGACTCAATGAGCATGGAGGTCCTTCCCAACCTAAAGGATTCTGTGATTCCAGGTTTTTAGTTTATGATGTTTGATGAGTGTTTGGCATCTTGCAGTATGTGAATGGAAGTCTGTGTGATGGTCTAAGGAATAAGCAAGGGAGGGTTTGTATGCAGTCATTCTGATCTTTTAATACTATTTTATGTCTACATTGATAAAACGGGGGAAAGGAAATCAGAGAAACTTCCGGTCTTACAGGCCCTTTAAATACCTCTGTATTTTCAAGTTGAACCAAAGGTCCTTGAAGTCATTGTTCAACTATGTGGCATTTTGTGGGAAGTGAACCAACCTTGCAGCTGTCCCAAGTGAGCTGTGGGAGGTGAGGGAATGGAGATGAAACCTCTGCTGTAGCTGAGGTGTTACTGTGACTCTTTCAGTGGGAGCGAGGAGGCTCTGTCCAATGAAGACTGCGAGAATGTTTATCACCTGGTGTACTCAGCACACCGGCCTGTGGCAGTAGCAGCTGGGGAATTCCTCCACAAAAAGTAAGTCATCGATTGCCCTGGAATAAGACCAATTTTGTGAATGCTTCCTAGAAAGGTAACATCAAAAAGCAAAGAAGCAGTGGAGTGAAATATCCCAATTTAGCAAATCAGGTATTTCATTTAAAACAGAGACTATATTCTCTTGTTTAAACAAGATCTGAGAACTTGAAGAAACTGAATGTACATTTTTCTTGCTCTGCAGTTCAGATAACATTTCCCAACTCCTTCAGGGTTAAATATACAAAGGCTGCACAAACTTCTGAAGTTGGTTTAAGTCCTGCAGCACTTGCTGAATTCCTGGTGTGGTAAGATACATATATTGGGCTTGTAGTCTGGGCTGATCTACCTGATACATCAACAGTCATAATTTCTAGCAAGTTTTAAGCCAGTTTATTTCTCTGTTGTGAACTTGGGAGGTTTTTATGTAGCAATAACTATAAAAATTTGTTTCTAAACTCACTGTCTCCTCCTGAAAATATATTCCATTATGAGTTTACAACTTTCATGTCCACACTATGCCAAGGGACATGAACCAGTTTTTCTATGGATGTGAGTCACACCACCTCAGTAACCAGGGCATTGCCACATCATAGGAGTTAAACTCTTCTTTTTATTTGCAGTTGAAAATCTTTCAGCAGGAATTTGACTTTTTCCCCTCATGGGTTGTGACATTAGAGTTTTTTATTCCATGTATAGAGCATTTATATTAGAACCCAGGTTATCTAATTTTTTTATGCCAAGATACAGATAGGAAAAAAATACACAAAGACATCTGGTTTTCTCTATGGTCTATTAAGGATTTACAGCTCCACATTGCGACTGTAAGCTTTCATTGGTGGGTTTTTGGAGTTCCAGCCTTGTGATCAAGCACTACCCATTTCAAGAAATATATGTGCAGATTTCCATTAACAAGACATTGTACTAGTTGCTGGAAAGGGTTAGGTTCTTATTAAAAACACACACTAAAATTCCTTTATTAATCAAAATGTGACAGAATACTTTTGAAAAATGCCTCAAAGGTAAATGAGGACATACCTCAGTGCACTTAGGAAAAAGACAAAATTTCATTTTGACTTCTTTTACAAGGTACTAAGCTGTGTTCTGTAAATGTGTCTCAAGGCTAACAGCATGGAGACAAGATTGTCCCATTCTTAACTAGTTTTTTCCTGGTTTCCACAAAGAAAATCTCCAGTTAAATAAGTTAGAATCTATTTCAGGCATTTGAGGTGTGATTTATCTCACCTAATTTAATACATTTCACTATCACTTTCTCTGTGATAATCATCAGACATGTTCTCTGTGCTTAGCAAAGGAAAGCAAATAGTACAGAGGATATAAAGGATCCCAAGTACAGAGGATCACTGGCTCAACCCTGAGGTGCAGGTTGTGAGGTACCTCAGCACCTGCAGAGGTGCTCATTGCTTATCTGTTAAGATAAGCAGGGGGGACGAGGTAATGTTTTTAACTAAAATACAACATTTGTGTGTAACTTGTCCTTCTCTTCAGTGAATTACAGCAGTGAAATCAGAATTCTGTGTTTCATGTGTTAATCTGCTTTGTGATTTCACTTTAAAGCCAGGAACAGCTTTCAAACTTCTCAAAGTTAAACAGTCATTGCTGTAACAGTAATACTGGCACATCAGAGATCTCTTGGAAAATTTGAGCATTGAAAGCAGTTTGGGATGGGCCATGCATCAGGGAACTCAGTGCAGAGTGTGTCACTTACCTGTAAAACCCAAAATAATGAGTAGGAGCTGGTTGTATCTTTGATGCTGCTCCTGGTACCTGAGGTTGGCTGTTTGATGGATGTCAGGTTTCTTTTTACCACGTCCCAGCCAGAGTGATACAACCTTTGCTCCCAGTGCACTGGTGCAGTAGGTGCTGCCTCCACTGCAAGACCAGATAAGTTATAAATGCAAGACTGTACAAGTGATGCAAATATTTGAAACTGTGCAAAACCTTCAATGTAAGTAGGTTTTGGAGACCTTTTTCCTGTGTGAAATTCTTCCAGCCTTGTGAGCTCAAGGACTGAAGAGAAATTCATCTCTTCAGACAGGCAGAGGTTGTGGCCTCTTTCCCTTGAAAGAAATAGCTTGAGATACTTGCACTGTTTTGTGAACAAATTTACTATATCAAAAATGAATGCTCATCATATTCTTGCAGAAATGAGAATTGTTGTGATAGCCATGAGCTCCTTCTGCTTGTTTTCAGGCTGTTCAGCAGACACGATCCCCAAGCTGAAGAGGCTCTAGCAAAGAGAAGGGGGCGAAATAGCCCAAATGGAAACCTTATTAGAATGTTGGTTCTTTTCTTTCTTGAAAGTGAGGTAAAAAAGTAATTTTTAACCTTTAAATGTTTTATAAAACCTGGAACTTAAGTAGTGATTTATCAACTTACAGTAATAAAATGTCTGTCTTTTTATTTTATATTTTCAGAAATACCGTAAGCCCTTTTCCCTGCCCCTCCATTTCCTTGTCCATTAAGGAAATTGATCTGAAAATCTTCATGGTTTATTTAACTCGTGCATGTCCCCACTGTACTCACACTGCATTGCTCTGATGTGGTGGCTGCCAGGGTGCATTGCTGCACACAAATGGAAATGTTCTTTGCTTACATAACCATGCTAGGAGAATACCTCTGGAATTATTATTTGTGGAGTAAAATAATTTGAATCAGGACGGGACAAAAATTGCATAGTATCTTCAATTGTTATTAGAATCATAGATGAACTCAGAGTGGGAAGGACCTGAGGGGTCCTGAGCTCAGAGCAGAGTCAGCTGTGAGATGAGTTGAGGTCTCTCAGGGCTTTATCTTAGAAACGTTGGAGGATGAAGAAGACAAGCATAGATGTGGTGACAGGAAGTGTTTGATGAACACACCCAGGGTGGGATTGTGCCTATGATTTATAGAGACAGCATCTATGGGAAATTGTGTGGTACCTGTAGTAACACTAATAGAGATGGGGAATGGCAGTGGAGGGAGGAAAATTAGAGAAGATACTGTCAGGTACAGAATGTTCTTAAGATAGAGGGGGAAAGGGTCAAAATTATTAATTTGATTTGATAAAAAGCATGAGAATAAGCAGATTGAAAGAAATGTTTCTCTAGAGAAGGCAGCATAGTATATTTTGGGTAAAAATCAAAAGTAAAGATATTAAATTGGTTATTTTAATTGTTATGAAGCCCTGAACAAGAGACTTGACTGTGGGAATGAAGAGAAACACTCAGAGTTGCTGAGAAGGAAGGACAAAATTTTGGTACAGTGTTCTTGGTTTTTAGAAACACCTCATAAACCTACAAATTAATCTGGATGAAATGTCACTACATGTGTGAGCCTTCAATCTGACACCTGAATGGATTTTTAGTTCCAGCTTCTTCAAAACTTAAATTGTAAAGTTCATTGTGTTTTACAGTGTAAAACATCCCTTAGATGTGAGTGTGATGAGTTGCTGAGCACTGACCTTGTCTGTCCTTCTGAGGAGAAAAGAAGCTCTGCTCCACTCCCAAAGCCAAGATCAGCAAAGTGCCTCCCATGCTGCTCTCTGAGGGTCACTTCTCTCTCAGGGCCAGTTTTTGCTGTTGTTGTTTTTGAGAGTTGTTAGGAGCCAAGTTGAATATCCTCACTCCAATTTTAGTACAGAGTTGGAGAATTGGGAGTTTGCATGTGGGTGGGATGAGTTAACACTGCAGTCTGGGCTGTATTCAAGGGAGTGAACCTTACCCTGTGACATTTTGCCCAAAGCTGTCAGAAACAAGAGGGGAATGTACTGACACCTCCTTCTCTGCACTCAGGGATGTTTTCCAGCTAAGGAGTCAGTCCCTGGCAAGCACAAGTTGGGTGTTGTGCATGTTGGAAGTAGTTAAAGATAAGTTTAGAAAACAGCAGAAGCCTATGGATTATTTTTCTCACTTTACAACAGTTGTGTTAATTCACATGAAAACATTTTTTGCAGTTGAATTAGTGTTAAATCTGTAACCCCTGAAATCACCAGGATTTTTGCTCCTTTTTTTTCTGAGCACATAACAGCATGTTTGAAAACCAACTGCTTGTTGGTTTTCAAACATTATACATTTCAAACAAATACATTACAACTCTCATGCCTCACCATCTCTCCTTTTTGTAATGCAGTGAGAAAGTGAGGGAAGGTAAGTTTACTGCTTCTGGGTCAAAAGTCTGGGAGAGATTTATCCCAAACAGGTAGCTTTGTGCAAAAGAAGCTCCGTTTGGTTTTATTTTGTTTCTGTTAAAACATAACCCCGCTGCACTGTTGTAATCCAGTTGCGAGAAAACCTTCCTGAATTAGTTTCAAACTCAATGTTCTTTCCAAGTAACATAAGATACGTGCCCAGGACACTCTCTGGGCCACATGATTATGACAGTTGAAGAACTGGTGCTTATACCAAGAGCTGTACTGATGGTTGCTTTGGATTTTCTAGTTGCATGAACATGCAGCCTATTTGGTGGACAGCTTGTGGGAGAGCTCTCAAGAACTGCTGAAAGACTGGGAATGTATGACAGAATTGCTCTTGGAGGAGCCAGTCCAAGGAGAAGAAGGTATTGGCTTAACCCTGTGCTTCCTTGATATTGCACAGTTTTGCTAATCATTCCTTAAATACCTCTGCCACCCACAGTGAAACATCTTTTTATTTTGTCGTTTGTTTGGCAAGCATATTTGAAGATTTTGGGTTAATCTATTTTTAATGTACTTTCCTTCAAAAGCAGCAGTTTGTACTCTATTTTTCCTTTTATTTGTACTCTGGAGGTTTTTTTTAATCAAATGTGCTGCACTGTGGTTCCCTAATATTAAAGGGAGTTTAGTCAAGTCTTAACTTGATTTTGTCTGAATGTTTAAATAACAATTTCAATAAATTAAATAGCTAATACAATTTTGAATAAACAAGCACTTCAGGTGATGCTAGTTAATATGGGGCTTTTCCAGGCAATGTGAACACAATAAATTCTCAAGAGTAAAAACAAAGGGGATTCTTGCACCATTAGTTTCATATTTCCTTTTGCTGATAATAGACCTGGGTGCACAAAGTAGCCAGGGAGGCTGGGAGCAAAGTGTCCTGAGGTTAATGAGTGTCATTGAAGATCCTTTATAATTCCTCAGGATTCTCCTGCTTCAGGGCCCTTCACAGGGCTTAGGTGTTTGAAAAATAAATGTTCCTGGCAAGGCGTGCTCATCATGTCCATGCTTCAATGGCTGGCCTTTTGGTATGCACCTGCTACAGTGTGGGTATTTATAGGGTAATTTTGTTAGGAAATTGATTCTGCTTAGCCTAGTGGGGTTTGAGCCTCCAAATGTGAGCAGAAGCACTTGCCAAAGAGCAGAGAATTTATGGGGAAATGACAGTGAGTTGTCTGTCACTGTTTCTCCTCTGTCACTCTCCCTCATTTTGTAGATCTTCCTTGTGTTCCCCTTCATTGATCCTTTTCCCCAACCTACATTTCTCTGGGTTGCTTTTACTTCTGCCATGTCCATTTTGAGAGGACGTGAATGGCAGATCAAAGAGGCAGCAGGAAAGCCTCAATAAATGTGACAGTGTACCTTGTGTGTGGTGTTGTGTGCTGCTGTGTGCTCCCCTGCTGTCCCACTGGTGTCCCCGTGGTGCTGCCTTGCCCCCAGTGATGCCCTGTTGTCCCCGCAGCGATGTCGGACCGGCAGGAGAGCGCTCTGATCGAGCTGATGGTGTGCACCATCCGGCAGGCCGCCGAGGCACATCCCCCCGTGGGCAGGGGCACCGGCAAGAGGGTGAGTGGGGCTGCAGCTGCCTGCCTGTCACCAGAGCATGGAAAATACTTGTAACATGTTGGACACTCTTGCAGTAGAGTTTTTTAATCGGTGTTTGCTGTTTCATCTGAATGCTTCTAAGAAAAATTCCATTTCTGGACACGTTTGGTTTTTTCTTTGTTTGATTTTGGGGTTTGCATGGGCAAGTTAAGCAATATAAATTTTCAGCATAAAAGTATTTTTTTATTATATTTTTGCATGTTCTTTTTATCATATCCCTGCCTTATATGTGTAATGTACCCACATCATCAGCCCCTAATGTTAAACCTAGACTAGAGTGGAAAGTGTAGGAGCAGAGCAGACTACCTCTGACTATGTTCCATAAAAATGAATGTGCTGCTATTATGGACATTAAAATTACAGAAAAGTCAAAGGATCTCCATCATGAGGGTGTTTAAGCACTGGAATGGGTACTGAGAGTTGGTGCCCTTTCCGTGCTCGGTCGTTTTTGAGACCTGACTGGACAAAGCCCTGATCCTACCAGTGTTCCTGGGAGGCTGGCTCTGCTTTGAGCAGGAGGGGTGGGACTGGGACCATCTAAATGACCATTCTTTTAGGCATCCATCCTCTTAGGTCTCTTCCACTGAGTGCGCAAAAATTTCCAGAACTTTACATTCTGGCCAGATTGCCTCTTTAGTTTATTTTATAGGGACTGTTTGAGCACCAGTGGAATGCCATTCCTAAGGCTGGACATGCAGTTTTAAACACTTGATTCTAAATCGCTGGGTCAGGGTAATGACAGGCTTTTCAGCTGTATTTTCCATAAATACAGCATCCATGTTCCAAAGCAGTCTCAGCTTCTTAAACACATTCACTTGATTTTTGGTAGTCCCCATCTTATTTAGGATAGATGAAAGTGGAATAAACCCATGTGAACATATGGTTCTTCTTTTAGCATCCATTCTAAATAATCATAACTAGTTTGTTAAAGCCACAGATTTAATAGAGATAAAATCTGGAGAGTCTTGGCATTCTCTATTGCTAAAATAATTCAGTTACTTCTTAATTTTTTTATGTGCCAGAGCAGATTAGTCTCATGTCCAGAAACAGCATCCCAGGAAAAGCTCCAAGAAACCATCAGTTTAAACATGATTAATGTACTTTAATTTATAAAGCGTGTTCTTAGGAATTCCTAATTCATTAAAACATTTCAGGGTTAAGGAGGGAATCCATGAAAGCACTTACTGAAATTTGCACAAGCATGTCTTATCTTTTGTTACAAAAACTGTATTGTAAGCACAACTTTTTTTGTCTCAAGCTGCAAACCTTTCTAGCAATCAAAGGCACCTTTAAATTAAAAAAAAAATCATGTGGTATTTTCTGTTTGGAGAACCAAATTATGTCAGTATTCATTTTCCAGGTATTTTCTCTTTCTCAAGAGATCTACAGCTCAATTCACTGAAGTTCAGCAAATTGCTTAGTCTTAAGTTTCCAATGTCTGTACTTGGAGCTAAAGAAAACAGATCAGTAAAACAAATTCCACCTTCTGAAGGATGATCAGAAGGGCCTGGAAGTCATGCTGGGGACACAGATCAATTCCCAGTGCCAGGGAACAGCCGTATTTGGTCCCCAGAACACGACTGGGCTGTCAGGGTTGGGATTCTGATCTGGGTTTGCACTGCTCTGAACTTTGCTGATGTTGCCCTGGTGAGTGTGCAGGGGCTGAGGCTGCCCTGGAGCCATCTCTGCACCTTGCACTGTGCAAGTGGTGTCTTGTCCTGGTCCCTGATCCATTCCCCCCCACTTCCATGGCTGTTTTGGGTTCCTGCTGGCACAGTGCCTGGCATCCAAGCACCTGCCTTGTGTCCAGCTGCTCCTCCTCCTTTGCACAGCCATGCAGAAGTGACACTTAGCTTTTGCTTCTTTTCAGTTAGACCATGAGTTGTGGGATGGTAACTGCAGGGATCTCTGCCTTATCCCTGGAGATGCATCCTGTCTCATGATCCCACCATGATTCTTCCCTGAGTTGAAAAGGGAACAGATTTCTAATTAAGCACTCACCTTCTTGTGAGATAGTTTCTCCTCTTTCTTTAGCTTGTAACCCTTATTGTGCAGTCTGGCTGATTGGCTGTAAGTGAATCATTAGCTAACTTGAATATTTTATTATCATTATTTGTTCTCAAAAGTATTCTTTTCTTTCCTGAAGCCAGGAAGCCAGATCTAAGCTTTAATGAAGCATGCTGGTTTGATTATTGTCTCTCTGGTCACTGTTCAAGGGGGTTTTGTTCTGCCAGCATTAGTGCTACAGTACCTCACTGTGAACTTGGATGTACATTCTCACTGAGAATTCCATTCCATTTAGAGAGGAGGCCATGAATCTGCTAATGAAAATCATTGCTACAGTGTGGTTTGGTTTTGGTTTTCTTAATTATACTTCAGTTTGCCCTGAGGTCTTACATTAATGCTTGGTTTAATGTGTGAAAGCCAGAGTTCAGTAGAGTTGGAAGCAATAGCAAACATTCCACTGACTGGGGTTATATTTGAATTTCAATCCTAAAAAGATGTTGGTGTGTGGAGACAATGTCATGCTGGGTGATAATGGTATTTTTCTTTTCAGTCACAGCTGCTTAGGAGACACAGTCCTCCCTCTTTAATCACTCTTCAGCCCAAATGTGTTTTGAGGTTTTTTTATTCCCTCCTTGTTTGATTTATTAAAAAATACACTTGCATGGGTTTTTGTTTGTAATACAATGTTTGGAAAAGTTAATGAATGCTATATGCAGAAAATGTATTTACTGTAGTTATGTTTGATCACTTCCAGGTCTTGACAGCAAAAGAAAGAAAAACTCAGATAGATGACAGAAATAAATTGACTGAGCATTTCATTATTGCACTTCCCATGCTGCTATCAAAGGTAGAGTTTTCAACAAAATGAATCTTTCACTGGGCTTTACAACTGTCTTTAAACTTTCTCATTCTGTAGTGCAGGAGTTTATTTTTACTTCCCTGTTGTTTGTTGTGTTGCCATGATGTTCCAGTATTCTGCTGACGCCGAGAAGGTTGCAAACCTCCTGCAAATCCCTCAGTACTTTGACCTGGAAATCTACAGCACGGGCAGAATGGAAAAGGTATCGTGCCTTGGGCAGGAAGTGTGGCTGCTCTCAGGTGTGACCCCTGTTCAGCCCCACAGTGCTGTGCCGTTGTTTGGCACGTGAGCAATGCAGCCTTGGTCGGGTGTTCTGGCAGTGGCTTTGCTCAGTGTCATTGTCCCATTGAGGGAAAAGCTGAAGTTCTTTTCTGCTCTGCAGCATCTGGATGCCTTACTGAAGCAGATTAAGTTTGTTGTGGAAAAGCATGTGGAATCAGATGTTCTGGAAGCCTGCAGCAAAACCTACAGCATCCTCTGCAGTGAGGAATACACCATCCAGAACAGAGTTGACATAGCCCACAGCCAGCTTATTGACGAATTTGTGGATCGATTTAACCATTCTGTCGAGGATCTCCTTCAGGAGGTTTGTTTCTTAAAATTTTTGAACTGACTAAAATATGGTAGGATAGGCTACAGAAAATCATTCTTAGCAAGCCATGAAATGATTCAGCTGAAGATGTAGTGCAGCAGCAGCTATTTCGTAATTATTTGGAGTCACTTCTCCCTGTGGAAAGTCCCTTACCGTAGCCATTAAGCCTTCAAATAATTGATGGTGTAAAACAAGACTATGGGAAAATCCTGCTTCTGAAAATTTAGTTGAGTATTAAAACAGTCTACATAAGGAATTAAGTAGACAAATGGGTGAAAAATAATTAAAAATGCAGAGGAAGTTGTATCTACATTAATGTTTTTAGTGATTCCCATAGTCCCAGATGCATATGTAGACAGCAAAATCAAGATTGGATTATATTTTGAATGAAAGAGAGGATTTCAGAAAATATGTTTAATGGTATATTAAAAGAACCCTGGAAAGAGTAAAAGATACAAGTCTGAAACCTGGAAGAATGAGAACAGCAGTAGCAAGGATTTTAAATTATGGCTTTTGTGATATTCTTCTTAAAGTGATATTTGTTTGAATAATTTATTTGAATAAGTCTGTTTCATCATTTGAAAGACATTTCACATTTTAAAAATTGCGTACTGGTGCCTAAGCAAGTATCTGGGCTGATAATGGGAGAAACATTGATTGACAATTGCATCTGAAGGCAGGAAGATGTTTTAATTGTTAGGCTTTTAGATGGAAAAGAAATTATCAAAGTGAGATGGAGAAGAAGAATTCTTGCAAGTGGGTTTCTTGTTTTAGAAAATTGCTGGAAAAATTAGGGTTGGGAATACCTTATTTTCACTTGATTCACTAAGGGAATTTGCTGTTTAGTTTACAGAAAATTCTTAAATTGTGTTGTAGCACATTCATCAGCTAAATTAGTGATTAAAGCTGGTGGCTCAGTCCTTTTTATAAAATAAGATAGAACTCAGATTTTGGTCTTGGGAATGATTTCTATTGCTAAAGGATACAGGTTTGGATATTAACACAGTGATAATGCTGAATATTCTCAGATGATCTTGCTTGGGTTTTAGTGCTGTGCAGTGGCTACTTAAATATTATGGAATCTACGTAGAAGTCACTGGAAATTTTGGAGACAATTTTCATATCAGTTTAAACCCCTAAGAAGCTGCTGCTGCCTGTGCAGTAATGTACTGGGCTGAATTGCTGGACTCTCCTCATGGATTGCCTTTCCTTTGCAGGGAGAAGAAGCTGATGATGATGACATATACAATGTGCTCTCCACACTGAAGAGGTTGACATCTTTCCACAAGTAGGTGGTGTCTTCCCTCACAAATTTGTGATGTTAATTTTGTCCTTTCAGCGAGTATCAGCAGTGTCAGGTGTGGGGAAATGAGAAAACACGTGGCCTGAAATCTGAAGTGGAGATGGAGGTGGTGTTTGTCGGTAGAAGTGTCTGGGTTGATCTGGGTCCATGCTCAGTTCATGCCATGACCTTGGCAGATGGGATTTGCACGTGGAAACCCTCCCTTGCACCCAGTGCTCTTACACCCGTGAGTGAATGACTACAGGTGCTGCTGCCCTGCATGGCACAGTCAGGGCACAGGGGACACTTCTTGGAAACCCTCCCTTGCACCCAGTGCTCTTACACCCGTGAGTGAATGACTACAGGTCCTGCTCCCCCTGCATGGCACAGTCAGGGCACAAGGGACACTTCCCTGCCACAAACCTGTGCTTTGGGCATCAGCTTAGGGAGCCTACAGGAAGCTGTTTCTCAATGCCTTTGAGCTACATCTCCTCAGAATTATAGAATTAATTAGTAGTAGCAATAATAATAATTAATAGTTTATGGTGAGAGCCTGGGAGATGCATTTTCTTCCTGCAGTTGATTGTTGGCCTAATTTCCCTGTGTGAATTGTGCAGACTCTCCCTCACCAGGCACAAATCAGCTTTTGAGGTTCCTGCTGCTCTCAGACCTACAGGCATCCTCAGCATGTGCAGAGCAACCTGGAGAACTTCACTGGAACTGTGAATTCTGGAGCACATCACAAAGGCCTGATCTTCCCTCTAACTGCAGGAAGCATTTGCTCCTGTCAGCATGAGAGAAAGCTTCATGTGCAGGTGGCAGAGAGCCACAAATCATTTCTTTATCACAATGTGGGAGAGGACCTTCCTTCTGCCAACTCTTTCATACAACTTGGTATTTTTACGACTTTGTGATTTCGTTTCTCTCTCTGTGCTTAGACTTCACTTATCCTGAATGCTGCATTGGATCACTGTCTGAAATGATTCTGCAATCTCTACTCTTTGTTGCCATTCAAGGAGAATCCCACAAAGATCATTAAATTGTTACTAATTTCCACAGTGCAGCGGGCTGACACATGTGCAAATGAGGTTTGCAGTCTCCCTGGTAACCCACTGGAGCCATGTCTGCCTTTCCTGAGGGGAACTGGGGAAAGCTCTACTTCACATCCAGGAGAGAAGCAAAATCTTAAGGCTTTCCTGAGTGGCTCCCATATATATTTTTTTCCTTCAGAGTTCCAGGTTAATTCAGACCATAAAGAAGTTTTGTAGAATAACATACAAATCAGAGTCACAGACATCTACTTTCACCTTCAAAAAGCCAGGAAAGAGCAAAGCATCAGAGCTGAAGAGCTGCAGAACAGCTAATGTATCATTCCTCAGCTGATAGGTTATTTATGACTGTGGTTCAACAGGAATTCCTAATATCTGCTTGCATATGAAGAAGTAATGAGATCTTCATTACATGTGATGTGATCTCTCTGTAATAGGAAACAATTACACCATGTGAGCCAGAATTTCTGCTGAACCTTTAGCTGTGAGAGAGGATCTGTAATTCCAAATGCACGTGGAGTGTTCTGTCTCAAAGCACAGTGGCTGTGGTCTGACTCTGTCATTGGCTGTTGGCACCTGGGAGTCAAAAGAAACCAAATCAGGAGATCTCCTGAATGGGCACTGATGAAATGGTTGCTGGGGCTTTGAGAAGAAACAAGTCCTGTCTTCTTCCAGTGAGAGAAACTCCAATGTATTTTCTCCATGTTTTTTTCCCCTTGGTAATAGCTGCTGCTTCATACTTGAAGAAAAAGCAAGGTGGAAAATACATGGTGCAAGGCCTTATGAGAAAAGCCTTCAAGACCAAAAGGCTTCTGTACTGACGTTCCCCAAGCCTGAGCTAATCCTCGTTCTGAGAGGGCCATGACAGCAAAGGGCTCACAGCAGACTTTTTGATTCATCAAAACAAGGAAATCATGTATCAATACAAATCAAACTCATCACTGAAAAGATTCTTTCCACATTTTCAGAATACAATAATAAATTCTCCTGAGATCTTCTGAGTAGACCTCCTGGAGTATCCACTTGGGATATTGTTTGCCAGAATCTCACAGATAGTCAAACCATTTAAGAACATGGAGGCAATTTTTTTCTATATTATTCCATTGTAATTGAGTTGAACTTTCACACATGACACATCAGTGCTGTAGCAGTTTGTATGCTGCAAAATCTCAGCATCCTTTATTTACTTCTTCAGTAAATCCAATGCAAGACACATCCCAAGCATCACCTCTGTTCCCCTGGATGTGCCTGTTGGCTCTGCCTTGCGTGGAGGACACTGTTTCACATTTAGAAACCAGGAGCATTGCTGTTACTGTCCAGTAGTCCTCAGATATGATACAATATTTACTTCCTTCCACCTCCACACTGACTCCACAGACTCACGGGCACTGTAACTCTCAGATAAAAACAGTGTGTATCAGGGTCAGTGTGATCAGTCAGGACACTTCTGAGACAGTGGATTGGTGATCACATCATCTCTTCCTCTTAGAGAAACTCTTTGCTTAACATTTTTTCCAGTAGTTGACCAGTACATCCCTGAGTTACTCAGGAAGTAGAAGTGATGATAAATGAAACCTCATCAGAGAAATTAGACTGTATCAGTAGCACAGCTGCTCAAAGCCCAAGGCACAACTTCCCTCTCTTTGTGCATCTTGAAGAAGTGAAGCAGTTTGGTGGGTGGAAAGTTCACTTCTTGGAAAATAAACTTTTCTAAGCTGTTTTGTGCCACACTTTGAGGAACACTGTGAAACTGGTCCCTTTACTTCACCTGCCTCTTGTCTGGCAGAAATGTGCCCCAGCAGACAGGGCTGTCCATAAGAATTAAAAGAAACCTTGGCTGAAATACTGGGAACTTGTTTTCTGAAATCCATGCAGAATCTGACATGCAATTGAAGAAGTGAAGCAGTTTGGTGGGTGGAAAGTTCACTTCTTGGAAAATAAACTTTTCTAAGCTGTTTTGTGCCACACTTTGAGGAACACTGTGAAACTGGTCCCTTTACTTCACCTGCCTCTTGTCCAGCAGAAATGTGCCCCAGCAGACAGGGCTGTCCATAAGAATTAAAAGAAACCTTGGGTGAAATACTGGAACTTGTTTTCTGAAATCCATGCGGAATCTGACATGCAGGGAACTAAGGGAAAAGTCTGTGTTGTGTGAATGTTCTTCCTGAACCTCTGTGGAGAATTGTGTCATGTCCAAGATGCCTTTATAACTATGGTTTTGATGGCTAAGTAGCTCAGAAGAGACAAAGAGGTACCAGAATATGCCTAACTGTAATGTGGAGGCTCTGCTTTAAGAAAGTTTCAATTGAAAGGCTGTAGGTTGTACATAGTTAGAATTTTTCAGCTCTGGAAGCTGAAGAGCCCTTCCTGAGCTCAGCTGTAAGGCAGAGGGCAGGGAGCTGAGTGTCCCCAGCTGTGAGGACGTGGCCCCTGTGCTGGCTGCCTGGTGGGGAATTTCTGAACTGAAAAGGCAGGAATGAGACAGTATTTTCTTTCATATTCTCTGTAGGATAATCTGTGCAGGTATCTGCCTCTGCACACCAAGGAGACTTTACAGCTTTAATTACAGTGCTGTAATTAAGGAAGTACCAGTCTGCCTTGCTGGCAACCCTGTGATTTATGGAAGCAGCATCTCTGTGCTTAATATCTCCAGTCAGAGGGAGCTCTCTGGCAGCCTCTAATTTATCTATGAAACATTTTATTTTAGTACATCAAAGACCATCTAAGTCCACAAAATATTTTTACACATTTTACATTTTTAGTTCTTTAGTTCTTTTTTTTTTAGTTTCCCTATTCTTCTACTTGTGGATTTGACCTGGAAGCGAAGGTGCACCTTGGCTTTAATGGCCCAGGCCTGGAGTGCACAGTGCACTGTGATGGTTCTTTTCTGTGAAGCTCTTACAAGTGACATTTGCCAGGGCTAGCACGCTCCAGTGTGGGAGGTGGTTCCAAAAGGACCTAGGCATTGCCAGTCCTGAGTTGAGCCTCTGTCCCCTTTGGAACTAGGGAGTTACTCCTTCTGGCTGAGCAGAGCAGTTAATGGTTTGACCCGGGGTAGGCACTGGGGTGGGAGGAGTGAGCTTGGCTGGGTGATCCAGGTGCTGGGATGAGTCAGATACAAGAGGCTGCTGCATCCAGTTGAGACTCCCAATTCAGTCTCAGTGTCCCTTCTTCTATGTGAGTATTTCAGTCAGCAAGTTTCTGATTATTCTGAGCTGGCTTGCTCTGTTATAGACATATTACAAACTGTTGCAAATTATGTCAGTTTATTTCCACTGCAGAGAAATGTTTTAAATTTAAATTTACTTGCTGAGAGAGTATTTTTGTCTTGCAGGGAACCTGATGTTTTTCAGTTTCTTCTGTATTTCTCACATCTCTATTAAAAAGCCTTTTCATGAGCTGTTGAGATCTGTAAGGCTACAGCCTTACAGAGTATTTGTCCCTAATGTCATTTTTATTCCTCTCACTGATGAAATCAGATTGGTGCGACTGAAATGTGGAACAGTAGGATGGCAGCCACCATCTCTGTCTCATGTCCATGTGTTATCATATGGTCTCACTTCAGATATTCAGGATATTTAATATCTAGTGGTAATGTGTATTATTTTTTTTCCAAATGAGACAGTAGAAAAATATACAACTTCATTTTGCTTAAAGCCATTTTTATTCAGTAGATATTGATTGATAGAGCTTGGCTGTAGTTTCTGCTGCAATGACAGGGAAGGGTGTTTCTGGAGTTCTGTCAATGTTTCCAAAAGAGGAAAGGTAACTTAGAGAGGGAAGCAGCAGCTATGCTTAAGTAGCCTTTATAGGTGTATGGTGTGGAGAGAGCTTATCTCCTCCCTGAAAAAATCCCATGTAGTAAAACATTTTTCCTGGATTATCAGAAAGCCTGACCTGTGCTTTTAGCATGGAGTGAGATTCTGTGCAGCTGCTTGGTCAGCTGTGGAAACCACCAAAGGTCTCTGGGCTGGGGGTTCTGAGGAACACAATTAATCTCTCTTGATTTCCTCTCTTTGCAGTGCTCATGATCTGACCAAATGGGATCTGTTCAGTAACTGCTACAGATTGCTGAGAACTGGAATTGAACACGGAGCTATGCCAGAACAGGTACCCTTAACAGCATCTGCACTGCATCACTGGGGTGTCTGAGGTTCTAAAGAGTCTGCTTGTACAGAAGTTTAAAAGTTCTGTGTGTGATTTTTGAGCTCCTTCCCTCACCATTCTCATCTGTAAAGTTGGGAATAGCTGATGTTCCTGACTCTGAAAAGCACTGCATCAGTCCTGATGTTTACACTGAAACCCAACATTGTAAGCCTTGGCTGCAATTAGAATTATCACAAATTATTATTGTGTATGGAAGGTAAGATGAAGCTTATGAAAACCAGGAAACTAGAACATCCTAGTGGAGTTCTTTTGGTACACATCTTGGACTTTGTTCCCTCAGAGTTCAGTTTTTGTTTCTCATGGAGGAGCACAGGAACCATCTCACATTCTCCCATGGTTCCTGTTTAAACTGCAGAATTCCTACTTCAGCATTTAAACATTTTAAGTTTTGATTTGGTTTCGATTAGAAGCCAGTTGTTAATTCTAACTCAGCTTCATTTAGTAAAAATAAATTCTCATGAAATTCTGAATAAGAATTTTGTAGAAAGAGCCCTAAGAGGAGGCATTGCCACACAGTGTGTTAAAGTCCTCTCTCTGCAGTTGCTGTTCCATGCTGGAGTTGTGCTACCTGGAGGGACAGGACTGGCAGATAAAACCTGTCCATGCAGCTGCCAGCCATCCGCAGTCTCTGGGTCTGTCAGTGTGTAGTTCTCCAAATGCTCCCATAAGATTTTAGGGGAAGGGTCCTGAAATCTGAGCTCTGCTCACTATTTCTTCCTGCAGGCCACCCTGAGGAGTTTGGCAGTTGTAGCACCTCCTCTGGATTTGAGCTGTTCAGGAGACACCATGGATGCTTTTCTGGGCACCAGGGATATGACCCTGGTCTTCTCCATGGGACAAGTTGTATTTTCTCCTTTTTTTTTTTAGCAAATGTGCTACATGTTCATTTGCCAGTGGAACAGATTTCCATGCTGTTTAATAGTGAAGGCAGGTATGGAGATATTTCAACAGGTGCTTCTGGCCTGAGAGATGTAGGTGTTGGAGTGTACTTCTGTCATGTACTTCCTCTCCTGCTGTACCCCAGTGCAGTTTTCTGGTGTTTCCTAGATTTACACAGTATTTTTTTTGCCTCTAGTAAAAAATCTTTTGGCTGATTTCTTATTGCACCAAACTTGAAAACAAACAAGGGAAAACTTGATACCCTTGAAAATAAAAAGTGCTAAGAGCTGCTCCTGTCTTTTCACCACGAAATGCATGATAGATTTTCCATACACTTCCTGCTGTGCCTGCTGTTAGCAGCATGCTGAGATTCTGTGTGTTCTTGTGTTACAGATTGTTGTCCAGGCACTGCAGTGTTCCCACTACTCTATTCTCTGGCAGCTGGTGAAAATCACTGAGGGCTCCCCTTCCAAAGTAAGTGGCCATTTGATCAAACAGATTTTACTGACAGAACACAACTTACCTAGAAAGGTGTTACACCTGATTTCTTTGTAACTTCCGTTCTTGGCATTGTTTCTTGTCATTTATAACAAAGAAAATGTTGATGTTCAGATTTGTTCCGTGTTTCAGGATCTATTTATGCATATGTCTAAGCAATGTAAGTAGTTTTTATCAGGATTTTATAGCAGCTGATTATTATATTGTTATTGCTGAGGATAATTAACACACTTTATTGTGAGTGCTGCAATTTGCATGACTGATAAGGAATGTTGACATGAACAGTTGTGAGCAATACTGTTGATCTGTAGACCACAGATTGCTTAATCTTGATGTGTAGTTACTTTGCTTACTTTTCTAATTACACCCTTTATGTTGCAGTAGAAATGCCAGGGCACTGGCAGTAACAATTGCTAATAAAAAGCAAATGCACACGAAGTATGGTCAGGACAAGGTGACATGTGACTTTTCCAGGACCTTTTCTTATCTCTTTTCTCAGTCAGAGGCCAGCATCCTGTTTTTTCAGAGCTTTTTCAAAAGTAATACATCAAATTAAAATTATATGAAAACTGAAGTAATAATTGTACTTTTCCATCAGCATCGAAAAGGTAAAGATGTTATATTGAAGTGCTACTCAAATAAGCATTTTATGCATAGAAAAGTGATAAAAATACATAGTAAATTCTCTGAGTTGTTTTCAATACTGACAGTAGCATTTAAAAATAGCTATTAGAAAGAAAGGAATAGTTGTCATTCCTTATTCTGGCTTTTGTTCCCATTTCCCCCTCTCACCCTCTTTCTCATTAGCATGCATGGGCTGGTTCCCTGTGGAACCCAGTGCTCAGAGCACCTGGGCACTGTCTGCAGCACCTTTTTTCAGTCTTCCCCACCTGCTCTGGGGTGCTGGGGCTCTCACCCACTGCTGAGGCCTCCAGCAGCCCTGTCCTGCCTGCCCTGGGGCCAAATGCCCAGACACAAAGGAGTCTTTGGAAAATTCTCATCACCCATCACTGTATTTCTCCATTTTTTTGAACAAAATACAATAAATTCCTGTAGTACAGCACAGGTGGTACAGGGATAGCTGTCACATGGGATGGAGAATTCTGGTAGGGTTTCCTTCAAAGGGAATTATTTGGCTGCAGTTCAGAATTGCTTGGTAATTTTTGCATCTTGTATTGACTCTGTGGTGGAGTCATACTAGACAGCCATAGGTATACACTGGGAACAGAGTCATTTTGGAATGAAGTTATTTTTTGTCTGGTGTTCAAGTGGCTTCCAAAATACAGCTCTGTCCTGAGAGACCTGTCCTTGTTTGGGAGCTGTTCTGGGCATTATGGCCAAGCCAGGGCACATTAATTGTTGTGTGAGGGATACCTCATATTACAGCTGTTGGGCATGTTCTGGATCATGGCTCCCTACCTGATCCAGCTGTTTTGGACTGGAGCCTCCATGTGTGTGGCAGGGAAAAGCTCAACTCTTGTGGCTTAAATCTAATTAGGATCAAGTCAGCTCAATGATTTCTTAACAGCACATAATTGACCTACAGCCAGTGCCATACAGCTCCAGGATAACTATCAGCTCTACAGAATACAGAACCAGAATATTGGACACTTCTATAATGTTAATGAACACCTACAAATTCCAAACTGGACCTTCAGCTGGTCACAGGTTACTGAAGTCCCCTCCCCAAGATACACACAAAGAGCTCTTGTTTCTCCAGGCTCAATATGTAACTCATATTCAATAGCTCAAAACTGATCCATATATTAAAGAAAAATTGTAGGTGAGCAATCCTTGCACAATGAAATAGGTTTCTGATGCATTCTGCAAAGATCTGGTCTCTCCTGAAAAAAAGGGTCATTTTTATCAGTCATCTGGGAAGGCTCTGAAAATGGGGATGGTATAGATCAATTGGTGAACAAAACACAATTTAAAATTTTTTAAAAGAGGCGTCTTAATGCTGCCAAGTGGAAGGTTTATATTCATGAAAAAAAGAGGGGTGATTAATGGCAAGTTGTGGATTAGAACAGAGCAGAACTGTCTTAGGGATTCTGTAATGGCAGGGTAATGCAGTGGCACTATGGCTGCATCATCAGAAAAACTGCTCAGGAATAGGAAGGTGAGGGAGTGCACAGACCTTGAGTGTCCATATCAGCAAATCCCACTCACTCCACTGGAAGTGATGAGAAATTGAGAGCTTTAGGAACACTCTGGCTGCTTGGGCACGCTGGCAGTCCTGTGCTGTGCTGTGAACCAGCACAGGGAACATATGGCCCACAAAAAGGCTCCGCAGTAAACACAGAACAACGAGAGCTCGTGGCAGGAAGCACAAGAAAAGCTAAAACCAGAACTGAGACACATGGGCTGAACAGCCAGCATCAGTAAAACATTTCAGCAAGGAAAACATTGCATGGGCATTATGTAGGTTCTTCACATTTGCTTGGAGCTTGTTCTGCAGGACATTCTCTCTTCCATGTGGAAGGAAGCTGGAGGGCTGTCCTGGAGGAAGGTCTGCAGAGCATGGGCCAGGCATCCTGCTATGAATTCATCTCATTTCATTTAATGTTGGGTTCTTGTTTTCTTTCAGGTGATTGGTTCCTCATCACTGTAAAACTAAGGGACTGTTTCTGTATGTGTACTTTTTGAATAGCTTATTTCTTTCACAGCTTTTTGTTGAATGTATGAAATCATCACCATTTCTTGATTTTGCTTCCTCCAAGAAACCTCTTACTAATTTTTATATACTTTCTTTTTTAATGTTTATTCCAGGAGGATTTGTTGGTATTGAGGAAAACTGTGAAATCCTTCCTGGCTGTCTGCCAGCAGTGTCTATCAAATGTCAACACTCCAGTCAAAGAACAGGTAAAGGAAATGTCTGTCTCTTATAAAAATGTGAGTGTTAAATTGTAGTAAAACTCAAGACAACACTACATCAAACTTAAAGTAAAATAATCTGTGCTCCTGTCTAAATAAATCTGAACAAACAGCCCAGAAGAGCAGCTGTATTAACACAACTTCCAAAGCACAGCTCATAACAGATTAACTTCTGATTAACAGTAAGGAAGGATTACCTGGATGCTCAGACTCATTTCCAGCCCTTGTAACTACAGGCAACCAACTCAGTCACCTCAGATGAAAGACTTTTCCTGCAGACACTGAATTAAAAGATGGAAATAGGCACTTCTGGAGGGTGACTGAGACCTCAAATGGGCTGAATCTTTTTGGATTTTTTTCCCATTGAATCAAAGGGTTTGTTGAAATAATTAAGTCTGTCTCTGCAGGACACAGTAGCTGGTTTGTTAGCTGAGGTTATGTGAATATACACTGATTTATGGCAATGACATTTGTCTACAAATGGCATTTCTATCAGACCTCCCCAGCATTTGCAGAGTATAACTAATAACTGGCCTGTGCTTTTTGCCTGTGGTATTTAAAAGATAATACTTCTTAAAAGACACTTTTATTTCTCGGAAAGATAGCTCTGCTTGGCATTTACTCTCTGTTCTTCAGGTTGCTAAATATAAACATTAAATGCTCAGAAATGTCAGTAGTTTATGTATTTCTAAAAGACTTGTGTGTCATTGGCTTCCAGCAGGTTTTACTTTAGTAATTGTTTTTTAATATTCAGAGTTGTTACTCTTGGCATATTGTAATAATATTGTATAATGTAAAAATATCTTCTAGCTCCATGCAAATACCTCCCAGCTTGAGCTGGACCTGACATCCTCCCTGCCTCAGGAAATGGCAAATGTTCCTTCCCATTCCTGCAATGGGTTTGTTCTTGAGGTGTATTAACATGGGTTTGTTCTCTTCTTAGCAGTGGCCACAGCGGTTTTTTCAGCGATAATTGAAACTTTCTTTAGAAGCTCCTTTGCAGTTCCCAGTTGCAGGGAAGTTTTCAAGCCTCGGCCAGACAAGCCCACACCCAGGCAGGCCCAGAGAGAGTGTCCTGGGCAGAGTAGGCTGGGACCCATTCCAGCTGACTCTTCTATGATTTGCTTTTGTTTTCTTCCTTAAAAAGTATATTTCTGTGAGTGCAGGACTACTACTTATTGCTTTGGTTTTACTGGATTTTTTTTGAGAATCATTTGAGAAATTTTTTTTGAGAATTATGTGCAAATTGTATTGTCTCCCTACCATACTTGATCCTTGCTCCAGACATTCTTTCCAGACAAAGTTGATGTCCATATCAAAGGAAGGAAAAACGTATGAAGTATTTAAAGAAACAAGACTGAAACATTTCAATGTTTCCATGAGTGTTGGAGGGAAATAAATATCCTGTGACTGAGCCCACTGCTGCCTTTATATTGGACAGAACTCAGCACCAACAGTGCATTACTCATCTGCTCTTTTTTAGAGGTCTGCATTAGGAAGAGCTTCAGTTCTATTGAGTATCAGGGGAGTTTAGAGCAGGTGAGATCATCACTGGAATGAATCACAGCCTTTTGGATCAAAGGGAGAAAAATCCCAAATAGCAACATCTGTTCCTAAGGTCTCAACAGAACATAATTTACAATGATTTGCATCTGTTCTTGCCTGAGTGTAGCTCATTCAGATTTTATAACATACTCCCAGAAATAAGGGAGCCACTAGGAAGTTCAACATTTACAGATTTTACTTTGGAAATTTATAAAGTTTTCAGAACCTGAGGTTAAAAATACAGAAGCTATGAATAAAAAGGCTTTGGAAAGGTGCTGAATGTGATCAAATTGCAGACAGCTGGCTGTGAGACACCAACAGAAACCATGTAGGGGCAAAACAGTGTTACTGCCATGCAGGAATGAGCCCTTGGAAGAAAGGAAGGTAGTGACAGCTGCCTTCTTTCCTGTCTCAAATAATGAGGGTAGAATAGTAGTGAGCATAAGTCATGGACAATTCTGCCCAGGTTGAAATTTGTGAGCCCTTGGAAGAAAGGAAGGTAGTGACAGCTGCCTTCTTTCCTGTCTCAAATAATGAGGGTAGAATAGTAGTGAGCATAAGTCATGGACAATTCTGCCCAGGTTGGCTTTTGTCTGGATTTGAAATCTGTGCATACAAACTTGGTTCTTTTTTGGCTAGAGTTTTCCATTAAATTCTGCAAGAATTTCCTTGCTGTGGCTGTTTGTGTTTTGTGGGTCTGGCAGTGACTCAGCTTGAGTTTTCCCTCGGTGTTGTTCATGTTTTTACTTGTTTGGTTTTTTTGACTGTTTATCAAAAGAGGTGTGCTCTCTTTACTACAAATTTTGCTGCAGGCCTTGAATCAGAGGTAGATTTAGAGTTCTTTTCCTAGAGAAGAAATGGAAGTTTAATATGGGTCATCTGGGACATGGAGAAGGTAATTACCACAGTTCCTGACCTAGGAACCAAAGGCACAGCATTCCAAAGCAGAGGAAGCCATTATGGATTACTTTTCACAGCACATAAACAGCTGCACCTGAGAACAGTTTAAGAAGCTGTTTAATAGTAGCAGGGGATATCTGGAAATTAGATCAGTGGTAATTTGTTTTCCTTTTTTGGCTTGTCACTGCATTCGTTCTCTTTTGCCTTGCAGGCTTTCATGCTGCTCTGTGATCTCCTGATGATTTTTAGTCACCAGCTGATGACGGGAGGTCGAGAAGGGCTCCAGCCTTTGGTGTTCAATCCAGACTCAGGCCTCCAGTCAGAACTTCTCAGTTTTGTCATGGATCATGTGTTTATTG
The DNA here is from genome assembly GCF_017590055.1 of Onychostruthus taczanowskii. Lineage (NCBI taxonomy): Eukaryota > Metazoa > Chordata > Aves > Passeriformes > Passeridae > Onychostruthus > Onychostruthus taczanowskii. The sequence goes on along the minus strand of NW_024502680.1, from coordinate 6,079,961 downwards.
ACCAAGATGATGAAAATCAGAGCATGGGTATGTTCAGCTTTTTTTCATACCAGACACAGAAGAAAGGAGAAAATAGAATTTTCTGATCAGTTTGTTCAGATGTTTTCAGAAGTATTCCTACTTTTTGGAAGGTCACTACTCTGAAGTTTCTTATATAAGTTGTGGAATATGCTTTCATTATATAATAACAACTATATATAAAATTTTATCTGTGTAGTTTATTTTTCATTTACAGAGTAAAGCCTTGCATAGAGACTTAATATTTATGGCATTGCCATTCAGTGTTAATGCTTCTTACAACTGGATTTTCTTCCTGTTGTTCAGAGCCATTGATTTCACATGTGAAAGTCCAAGGCATGCAGAAGTTTACTGGTGCTTCTGATTTTTCTTTTGTTAAGTATTTATAGCTTAGTCACATTAATGGAGCCTCTGTGAATGTCCTGTGCTAGAGAATTTGAGCAAGAGCATTCAGCAAGAGTTCACTGTGGCCTTTCACAGGATATAGGAAATAAATGACTCAGTTCCATGTGGATTATATCCAGGATTTCCTCGGGATTATGGAGAGCAGCCTTGGTCAGTGATGTGTTCCTAAATTTCCCTGGAAGTTTCCAAGTAGGCAGGACTCAAGACTTACCACCTTTCATTTTAGCTTCTTCTCCAACAATCCTTCTTGCTTCATGTTCAGTAATTGATTTTTTTCCTAAAAGCTCCCCTTTGATAATGTTGTTTTAGAATTTAACAGTTACTTACAAACATTCTGTTGTTGATGATGCTTTCAGAGGGAGATGAAGAGGATGAAGCCAACAAAATAGAAGCTTTACATAAGAGAAGAAACCTTCTGGCTGCCTTCAGCAAGCTGATAATTTATGACATTGTGGACATGCATGCAGCAGCAGATATCTTCAAACACTATATGAAGGTACAGGCCGTGCATCCTCCTGTCCTGACTGAGCCCAGTCTGCAGTGTTAGGGCTTCTCCTGCCATCCCTGCCAGGACTGTGGTTACAGCCCAAAAAGCTGAAAGCTCTTTCAGCTTTATTTGATCCTGAGTGGTACTTTCTCCTTTCTAAATGACACGTGGCACTGAGCAGCAGTGAGCTCTGACCTCACCCTCTTTGTAGCACATGTGCTTTGTTTAAGGCAGCACCTAAAGCTGCTCCTGAGGTGCTGAGTACTTCCAGAGCAGCTCCACTCTACAGAGAGTTTCTTACCCTGCTCCTCAGATCCATCTGTAGAATCCCCAGTAAGTTACCTGTTCCATGCCATGCTCCACTGTCAGTCTCCCAGGCTTGGTGCTTGCCACGAGGCAGCAGAGGAGGTTCTTGTCAGAGGAGGTTGGTTTAAACAGGACAGCAGGACAGAAAAGCTCTGTATGGTTGTGCTGTAAGTGGGTCAGTGTGACTGAGTGTCTTCTCAGCTTTGGCTGCTTCCACAGAGCTTCTGGGCCCAGTGGAGGTCAGAAGGACCTCAGCTCCTGCTGCCCCTGTGCATGGGAGCTCACCTGCCAGAACAGACACATCAGCAGTCCTGCCACTGACCCCTCAGGCCCTGTCCCACCTGTCCCCGCAGGCCATTGTCAACACAGAGGTGACAATCCAGGGGGAAGAACTGGAAGACAAAGCAGATCCTTTACTCTAGACACTGTTGAAATGTTGATGTGAAACATAAAGGGTTTTACTTAAAATTCCCCCGTTCATCAGGCACACACGGCAAAATAAAATTCCTAGGACACACTGTAGCCATCAGTCAGGGTTAGTCTTGCTTAGGGATTGTTTGCCAGAGTGGGAGTTTGAAACTGAAGCTGTCACCATCCAGGTGAGTTCCCTCCCTGCTGTTCTAGGTTGGGTTTCTCCTCTCCCCACACCCCTCCTTCTCTTAAAACTGGGGAAGAGGGAGAGAAATTTAATTTAATTTAGTACCAACGAAGGCAAAAGCAATATTTTCGAGGGAATGAAAATAAGTGACTGCAAATGCAGAAACATCAATGAGGCTGAAAGAAAACTGTTGGAAAAAATATATATTCTCAGCTTGGAATTTGTAATGATAGTACAGCTTTTCTACCCAGATGGGCAGTACCATAGGCTGTGGCTTTCAGCAACCATTCTGTTAACATAAAGAGAAACAGCACTCTGTGCTGACTCATTCTTTCCTCCACTTTTTGGCTTTAGTGACTTCCTTTCCCCTCAGTGCACAAGGAGCACACACCTCTGTGCTGGTGTCTGTTCACACCTGCTTCTTAAGGGGATGTAGGACCAATGTCATGTTGTTGCTTGGAACTGGCAGCCATGGGTCACCTTCATCAAGTGCTTAGTTTGGGGCAGGAAATGCTCTTTTGTTTGGTTTTCAACATGTTTGTTACAAAAGAAAATAAATACAGAAGTTCCTTACCTTATCACAGGGTTTGGTTTAAATTTTGGTACTGAAACATTGCGTCTCACTCACACCAAAATCTGGATTTGAGCAACTCCTGCTTTTTCAAATCAAGAATTACAAGTAATCTTTCTCTTGGGAAAACTGTAAGAAATTGTATAAGAGATTTGATTTAAAGTTGGTTTTTTTTTTCCACATTTGTTTTTAGTACTACAACGACTATGGAGATATCATTAAGGAAACCTTGAGCAAAACCAGGCAAATTGATAAAATCCAGTGTGCAAAGACACTCATTCTCAGTTTGCAACAGGTAAGAGCGTTGATTTTTTTGTTACAAATGCCTCATTGCAAAAAGCCCTGGCCAGGATTTCCTCTGATGCACTTTACAGGAAAGCAGAAATGCTGCACTTCCTTAGGACATTTTCTTCATTTTCCTGCTCTCCAGCTCAGGCTGTCACTGCCCCTTTGTCTCAGTAATCTCTGTCTTTTGTCTCAGTATTCTCTGTCGCCATAGGCTCGCACTGGCAAAGCTTGGGCAGATAAAAATGGAAGGGAGGGAGAGAAGAGCCTTGGGGGCAGTTTGGTCCAAGCTGATTCATGGCATTTGTTTATTGATCCTGAGTCAACAAGAAGAACTAGGATGGCTTTTTCTTCTTTGCATTTGCTGAAGTAATGCATCTTCCTTATACTTTGTCTAAATACTGATGAATTTTTCAAATTTCAAGCTAATTAAGTCTTCCAATACTGTTAGATGTGTTTTTTCCCAGAAAAATTCACTTTACATCAACCGTAAATTACTGCCTGGTGATGAAATCTATCAACCAACAGCACAAAGTGCACTAAATACCACTTAGGCCCTTGAAGTACCAGCCATAGCCATTGCTCAGAGAAATTACTTCTGCTAATTAGATGCTCTCAATTGAGCTGGATCTCCCAAAATCCCTTCCTAAGGGATTTGCTGTAGCAATCTGGAAGCTGAAGAGAGATCTGTGCAAACCTGAGAAAAACAGATGTACTTCCAGAAGAATCAGGGTGTGTCAAAGCAGCCCATGTAGAACTTGGAGAGGAGGGAGCAGGTGCCACAGATCAGTCAGGCTGACAAAATTCCATGAAAAAAGTAATGAGAGGAGCTCTGCAAATGCCTCAGTGATAGGTAGCAGCCAGTGTGGATTTGTTGAGTAGGAATCCTGTCCAATTAAGCTGCTGTCTTTAATTACATGGTAACAGAGCTTGTGGAGATGAGAGAAGCAGTGGCTGTAATGCAGCCTGATTTAATATCCTGGCACTGTCTGCCAGGATGCTCTCAGCAACCAGTGAGAGAGATGGGGTGTAAATGGCAGTGCCAGGAGAGGTAGAACTGGTTGGAAAAGCATCAAGCACTTCAATACTGTGCTGGGAGGGCCTTGGAGGCAGCAGCGCTGGGCAAACAGGCACTGAGGCTACAGTGGAGGAGCTGCAGTTTTGATCCCCAAAATTAAAGCACCACTAGATCTGATGGGTGATGGAGGTGCTTAAGAGAACAGCATGAGAATGCAAGACCTTCTTGATGAGTTGGGAGAATGATAGATGGAATTCAGGGAGGGTGTACTCCACACAAGTACAAGGTGGGGGACAGCTGGCAAACAGCAGAGGGACAGAAGAAATTCTGGTAAGTGACAGGGACTCCGTTATGTCTCAGTGCAAAAAGTCATCACAAAGACCATTCTCAGATGGAGCAGGTTTAGAACCCAAGTCTTTCTCAATAAGTGTTTCCCAGCTCACAGATGTCAACCTCTGAACTCTCTCTGCAGCTGTTCAATGAGCTTGTTCAGGAGCAAGGTCCCAACCTGGACAGGACATCTGCCCATGTCAGTGGCATTAAGGAGCTGGCCCGGCGGTTTGCCCTCACTTTTGGCTTGGATCAGATCAAGACAAGAGAGGCTGTGGCCACACTACACAAGTGAGTGGTGGTAAATAAACTAGATTTTTACACTACTTCAGATTAAAACTCTTGTTCAGCATTCCCTTTCTCAGGATACATAATCTCAACAGGCCATGGAATAGTTATATATTTTTTTCTATTTTAATTTGAGGGGTCTACATGTATGTAGGTAGAAAGTAAACAAACTAGCTGCTACCTAATTATTTCTTGGAATTTATTGGCATGGTTATGTTTGTTTATCTCAGGTGGGTTGTGTCTAACAGCTGAGGATGGTTCTTTGTTCCACACCACTGTGGATTCTGGAGGAACCAAGGGCTTTTATAGAAAGATTCTCTGAAAGTATTTTGGAAATCTTTTAAAGTGGACTGAAAATTTTTATGCAACTGCTGCATAGAAAGTGTGGGAAGGTTCTGCTAAATTTGAATTCTGACTTTGCCTAGCCATTCAAAAGTTCAAGTGCTAAGGTTTGCTGTCTCAGAGACTCAGACCTTGGGACCAAGATCAGCACGGCTCGGTCAGGATGCACCAGATGCTGTCCTCAGCCAGGCAGGAGTCAGGGGACACTTGTGCTTTGCTGGGTGAGGGAAGGGACAGTGTTCTCTTCAGTCACAGGTGAGACAAAGCAGAACAGAGTGTGTCCCTGCTCTGGGGACTCAGTTCCCTGCTCTGGCTGCAGAGGTTGGCTCCTGTTGGATCTGACACATTCCATGGAGCTCCTGCCCCGGGCTGCACCTGCCCAGTTCCCACAGTCCCCTCTTAGAGGGACTGGCCAAGTGCTTACCTGAGGGGGGCCTCACAAATCCACAGGGAACTCTGCATTCCCTTGTCCAAAAGCAGCTGTTTGCTAGTAATGGGGAATGACATTGTGATGGGACCTGAGGATACAAACGGTTTCATTACGGCTCAGATTTGGAGTAACTTGTTTGGGTTTCAGGTGGGGCTTTTTGTTTGCTCTTTTGGTTTTTGGATTTTGGGGTTTTTTGTTTATTTTTTGTTGCAAATGTCTGAACATGTTAATATTTCTGTACTGTAGAGATGGCATAGAGTTTGCCTTCAAATACCAGAATCAAAAAGGACAAGACTATCCACCTCCTAACCTTGCTTTCCTGGAAGTGCTAAGTGAATTTTCTTCCAAACTCCTGCGACAGGACAAAAAGACTGTGTAAGTAATGCTCTGTTTTCTTCCCTGGGCTCTGTTAATCCCTGCAGTGTGGGTTTCAGCTTTCTTTTTTGAGGTTTCTGCAATCTAACCAAGGCTGCAAAAAGTCCATGAGACATTTCACATACATACTTACTCATCCTTTTGTATTTTAAAGTAATAAAAATAAATGGGAAAAGAAAAATCAGACCCGCTAATGAGTTGAGTTTGAGACCTCCCAAAACAATGTTTAAAATTTCTCATGGGGTATTGAAAATAAAAAGTCCTTTTTTAGGCTAGAAGAAAAGAAATTACACATTAGAAGTGCAAGGAAGTTACAGGCTGTCACCACTGCAGAAATATGTTTCTGTCTTTATTTACATAAATGTAAACCTATATTTGTTGTTTCTTTTAATATATTGGAAGAGGACTCCAGCCAAACATCAGCCAAGCACTATGTGCCCAGTGTGGAAGTAAATTCACTGAATAACTTTATGACCAGTTTAAAAGTGCAGTTTCCAGATCTGCTGATTTATGGTTATAGGTGTGTTTCCAGTCAGTTCTGTGACCTCGCTGAGTGTTAGTCAAAAAGATCAACTGGAATGACCTCAATGGACTCTTTCTGTCAGACCTTGCTGTGAAGGTTTGACAGATGTTTTTCTGTGAAGACATTTCTTTTGAAGGACTTTTCTGTTAGGGTTAACAACTATGAACATTACAGTTTTATCTGTGCAGTAAGAAATGCAGCTTGGTTAATTTTGTATAATTTTTAATGTTACACACTTGAACCAATTTCACTTTTTCATTGTATCAATAATTTTTCAAGTCAGCAAACACTGTAGGACAAATAGTTAAAGGAGCTAGGGAATGGGATGATCCAGTTAGGCTGTCTTGGCACTCCATTTGTGCATCTGCTCTCCATTGTTAGATCCTTGTCAGCCTCTATCCTCTTCTTCAGGACAGGACTTAAGGATAACAGGATTTTATGGCTTGCCTTCTTAGCTGAGCTGTAGGTTCCCCTGCATGGTGGTGTAAGTGCCACTGGCCTGTTTCCTGTTTAGCCTTTCAGCAGAGTCACCCCTTCCACAAGTTTGCAGTGTCTGACATTTAAAGTTACATCATGCTGCCCCTGACAGCTTCTGTTAACCTGAGCCTTTGAGGGAAATTCAGTTCTTTGGGACATCCTGTTCCTTCACCTTCCATGTTGCCATTTAAATTCTTTCTCAAAGGTTCCCCTGCCCACATACACAACCAGTGCCTGCTCCTGCAGGAGTGTAAGGATTGCTGTGCTGGAATATCTGTACCTGAGCTATTGACCTCAGCTGAATTTGATGATCATGAAAAGAAATAGGTCCTTTAGGGCCTGTTTTATCTGATCTGTGCCAGCCTGCTGTGTTGGGATGAGTTCAGCCCTGTCCCAGACCCCACAGGCTGTGGTGACCATGAGAAAGGTCAGCACAATTTGCTGACATGTAAGGAGGTGGCTCCACTCCTGCCCAGAGTGCTCCACTGACAGGACAGGAGTGGGATGCTGGATTTGCCCTTTTCTGTAGCTCCTCCAGTCCATAGGGACCTCTCCCCCACCACGGGGGCTGCCTGTGTGCAGGAAGGTCCATGACCACCATCTGCTGGAGAAGTCCCGTGTTCAGGATCACTTCCGTGCCTCCCTGCCCAGAGGCCCTCCCCAGACTCAGCAGCGGGCTCCTGTCTGCAGCCAGAAGTGCTCTGGAGCCCTCACAGTCTCAGGAGCACGTGGCTGCCTGACTGCCCAGGTTCTCCTGCTTGGCTTTCCTGCCTCAACCCCCAAATCATCCACCCGAGGGCCTGCAGGTGTCAGGGCATTGCTGCAGAACACCCTTCCTGGCAGGGTCCAGCACACACTGCTGTTCCACAGGGCTTCTGCTTCCTTCTGCTGGGCTGCTGGCTTTTTCCTCTGGGGCTAGAAAAGGGAGAAGCTTCCAATATGGGAGTGAAGCAGCCACACTTACTTAATTTAGTTTTCCTAGCCTGTTAATCTGGCTGCTCATTTTATGAGTAACCTTCAGAAGTGGTGCTAGCCATTTTTGGATTTATTCAAATCTATGGATTTCACATAAAACTGTTCTTGTAAGGTGCCAAACTCATACAGCTGGAGAAAAAGAATTTGTACTAACACTGTTAGAAACCCATTAAGGCAGATCCAGGCAGGGAAATCCTGAGGAACTAATGTAGGACAGAATAGAAGAGATTGTCCTTGGAGGCACTTATTTCCATTTATTTCTCTCAAAGACACAGTTGGCTTAGACTGGACATTGACTAGTGGGTGTCATGGTGTTCTCACTTCTGGAAATTCTGAGTTGATAAGAACTGCCAGAGTGAAGCTACCCCAAAATGCTGAGCAGAAGATGTCTCAAGTTTGGCATCCAGGCAGTAAAGAGCTCCCAAGTGGTGTCATTTTCCTCCTTCCCTCTATGGCCATAAACATGCAATTCTCTAAATACAAACTGGAGGCAGAAAACTTCTTACTTTCCAAGACTCTTCTGCAGGTGGAGTCTCTAAAGCCATGAAGCACTCGAGTGGCACAGTTGGGTACCATAAAATAGAGAATACACAAAGAATTTCCCATTACTGCCAGGTTTGGGAGTTAATATCCTGTGCCCTCCAGACCAGGAGGCACATTACTGCCAGGTTTGGGAGTTAATATACACATGAAAAAGGGAAGGAGGAGGCATTGACAATATTTAATAAAAAAGTAGACAGGAAGCTGCTGTTTCTTGAACAAAGTTACGCCATTCATTGAATCAAAAAACTGATGTGATTGTCACCCTTGCATGAGCAGTGTGGCTCCTGGGCCTGCTCTGGAGTTGGGCTGTAACAGCTCCGAGCTGCCATGAGCTAACAGAGGAAACCCCTGCCTTTCCATGTGGAATGTGTGGAGTTGACTCCCACTGCTGGCAACCTGGCAAGTAGTATTAAAGGAAATTGTGACTGAGGGGTGCAGGAGGTGATGCTGAAGTACCTGAATTCTCTTAGCAAACTTCTGAATGTTTGGCTCTGCAGCTAAACTCATTACAATCACATTTATGTAGATTTGCGTGTTCATTTTAGATATTACTTCTGATTCCATAATTAAATAATCAATGGAAAAAGAAAACAGTTCCTGTGCCCTCCAGACCAGGAGGTTGTTGGTTCCTCCTTTCAGTTAATACAGATGCACTGGACTTTTCATGGCGGTGGACCAGGTGTTCAAATTTTTTATGGAAAAATAAATGCCTGCATTTGACTAACCCGTTTCTCTTGTTGCAGGATGCCAAAGGACATCCTGCACCCACCGCCCATTGCAGCGGTGGCTCTGATGCAGCCTGGCTGCTGACACAGTGGCCGTATGCAGGTGTCTGTGAGGAGATGGCTGCACCTCTGTACCCCCTGTCTTTCCTTTCCAGGCACACCTACTTGGAGAAGTTCCTGACAGAGCAGATGATGGAGAGAAGAGAGGACGTTTGGCTGCCGCTGATCTCGTACCGGAACTCGCTGGTGACGGGTGGCGAGGACGACAGGATGTCCGTGAACAGCGGCAGCAGCAGCAGCAAGGCCTCCTCCGTGAGGAACAAGAAGGGCCGACCCCCCCTCCACAAAAAGAGGGTGGAAGGTTAGTGAGGCACAGGCCTTTGGCATTCTGGGCACACAGGAAGGAGAGGGGGCTTTACCAGCTCATCCAGAAATACGTGACACATTCTGGATGTGGCAGAACCAAGGCATCTGTTCTGCTGGTTCTGTCAGGCCTGGACATGTCTTTAGGGGAAATACCACCACAGCCCCCTGTTCTTGTTTGTCTTGACCAAAATTGGCAATCAGAACTGTTAAAAGCTGTTACTGCTGCTGGAAGAGGTGTTTGTGAAGTTGCCTGCTCTTTCTCACTCCTGGAATGCTGGATTTCTGCCTGTGGTTCCCTCTGGGGAGTTGTTAATTCTCAGGGATTTGGAGCAGATTCCAGGCAGAAATTCTGATAACACATCTCTGTTGTTGCAGGGCCACTGGGAACACTAAAAAGACAACCATTTTTGTTTAAAATAGTACTGATATCTAGTGTTGTCTGCATTTACTCTTTCTGGGGCCTCAGGTGTGTCCATCAGGAATCTGGCTGTGATAGCAAATTTCTTACACGGCTGCATCTGTTCCTGGTCAAACTGTGTGCTGCACTGTGGCCTTTTGTGAATACTAATTTGCTGTTCCACTATACAGTAGATGTGAGTGGGATCTTAAACTTCAGGGTTTTTCCAAGTTCAGTGCAGTAATCCCTCAGTAAGGAATCTTGTTCCTATTTGCCTGAATATACAGCAGTTTCCCAAAATACCCCTCAAAAGTTTGCCCATACAGCCAGCTCCATTCTCCACTGCAGCTCATGGTCCCTGCACCAAGTCCTTCTCACAGCCAGCCCAAAGTGCAGGTACATAAAATGCTGTCTCCTTTCATCAGGCACTGTTTTTCTTCTTTCAGGATACCAGTATTTTCACAGAATTCAGCTACTGAGGTTTTCTTCTTTCCTCTTACTGCCATTTTCCTTCTATTCTACTGTATTTTACCAATATCTTATTTTTTTACCCTGGGAGGTGTAGTAGCATCTTTGCCTCCCAGTAAGGCAAATCTCAGGCTTAAGATTCAGTTTTTAGGTTTTGCTTATCTCATACTCTTTTGTGTCACCCTCTTTCAGTGATCAGTAGAAGGGAGAACTGACTTCCAACACTCTGCATTTGAGAATCTCTTTTTTTTGTTGTTGTTTTTTTTGGTTTGTTTTTTTTTTTTTTCTTTAATTTCCACTCTAAAGGATCTAATAGGAAAAAGGTCACTGCAGAAATTACTGTGGCATCAAAGAACCATACCTAGTCCCCTCTAGTTCCTTTCTCACCTAAATCCAGCATGGACTGCCTTGGAGAACATTCCCTGTTGCTTCTGAGAGGAAATGTGCTCTGTGACATTCCTTCACAATGCCTTAAGGAAATCAATAGGTTAAAAAAAAATTCTTAACATAAAAATTATTGAAAAGTAAAATTGAGAATAAATAGGCAGCTTTTTAAATAACATTTATGCCTAAAGGTTAGTAAAAGGCAATGGAAGAGTGAACAGATCTGTGGAGATCCCCATCTACTTTTCTCACCACACATTTCCTGTTGGTAAATCTGTGATCTTGTCATCTCCTGTCTTTCACTCCAGCAACTGAATTTTTTCCTGTGTCTCTGGCTGCACCCTTCTTGCTCTAACCCATTCTCAAGTCCTCCCTCTTCCCTCCTCTCTGCTTTGCTCCCTTCCCAACATAAGCACAGGATCCCACCTAGACCTTCAGTCATATTCAGCTCATTTTTATTGCTAAGTGTCTTAGTGTTTACCTGTATCTTGGTTGATGTAGGTACATGAGATTAACAGTCTCCAGTTGTAAACTCAGGAATTGGGAATTACCTCGTTGTTTATGTTCAGGATACCCAGCAGCTCAGGCCGTGCTGCAGTATGACTTTGTTTGCAATGGGGTTTGTGTTTGTTCCCTTTAAATTGTTGTTATTGCTGAGAATAGAGGGTAGTAATACTTAAAAGAACAGAAGCTAAAATTAGAACTGAAAATCTTACCATTGCAAGCATTTATCCAGGTGATCCCCTAGTGCACACTTGTCTGAATGCTGCCTGCATGTGGTCAGAAATTAGCAGTGATTTCAGTGCTCTCTCTCTAGATGAGAGCCTGGAAGGCTCCTGGCTGAACAGGAATGAGAACATCCATACTCCAGGGACACTGCAGACACCTCAGCTCACCTCCACTGTCCTGAGAGAGAACACCAGACAAATGGGAGAGCAGATCCAGGAGCACGAGTCGGAGCAGGGATCTGAACAGGATTTTTTACACAAGTAAGTCTTGGAATTTCAGCATCAAGTACAGTCGGCCAGGCAAAGGAATTGCTTGTGGTTTATAGTGATATTGTTAGCCTGTGGCTCCAGAGATGCAGTGTTGATTTGCAAAGCCACCTGGAAATGCCTTGACTACAGCTCAGCAATACTGGGATTGTCTTTAGGTCCCAGAAGAATATGTTGTAATGGAATAGTAGTAGAAATTCCTTATGTTAAAACTGTCTCATAGCATAGCCATGCAGTTCTGGTCAAATCATCCTAGTGCTTGTGTCCCAGGCTGGGTGGAACTTTTTCTCTGGAAGACCTGTAGATAGTCTCTTTTCTTTCCCCCTGCCTGATATCAGAGTTAAGGTTTTCCAGACACCCTGACTGATATTTTCTAAATTTCCAGCTGCTGAGCTAGTAATTCCTGATTTGAGGTAATTGCCCTAAATTATATATTCTTTTTGTCCCTTTGCTCCCATTTTATCACCTCCATTTGGAGGGAAAACATTGGTTATTTTCTGTCAGTGGGTGTTGCCAGCAGGTGCTGCCAGGATGCAGCAGGTGAGCACAGGCTGGCTGTGGCTCAGGGGCTGCTTGGTGCCATCAGCAGTGCAGCCTGAAGGTACTTACACATGGGTGAGGTACTGGCCCTTAAGTTGATCAGGCTATTTGTGTAAAAACCATTTGTTTTTCACATTGTTGTGTGACATTTTTGTCAGTTACTAATTTGGATCCATTCTTGCTCATATTTTGCCTCCTCTGACACAGTGAAGTACTATTTAATAATAACAAACTTCAGAGGTGCTCCCGCTCCACGTGCCCGCTCCTAATGAAGGAGCAATGTCAGTGTTTCCATACCTGCTTTTATTGCAACACTTAATTGATTTTTCTGTGCACATACAGTGAGAGGAGACAGACTGTGGAAGGGAATCCAGAAGAGGTGTACAATGATGGATGGGATTTAATTATTCTAATCTGAAGCATGGCCAGACACAGAACTTGGAGACAGAAACTGCCCCAGAAGAGGCAGCTCAGAACTGTTACTGCTGTTGATCCTAACTTACTCCCTGTGTCAGTCCCCAGATGCAGATCTCGTGGCTGGGCCAGCAGAAGCTGGAGGATCTCAATCGAAAGGACAGGACAGGAATGAACTACATGAAAGGCAGAAGTGGCGTAAGGCACGCAGTGTAAGTGCTCAGAGGCTGCTGCCCTCAGCAGAAACGTGCAGGGCACCAGAGAAATGTTACCTTTCCTGCTGGTTGCCAGGGGTTTCTGTGCCATTTCACCCTTGTGGTGAAGGCAGAGGGACAGTTTGTAGTGCTTGGGTGGATCCAGCCCAGCACTGCCATTCTCTGACTGTGGCCAGACAGCAGGCCCAGTGACAGGGTGCAGTTCCCCATTCCTCAGAGGGGTTCCATGATTTGTGTGCTGTGTAATTCCCTGTGAGCTCTGCCCACGAGCCTGTTCCTGTGTCTGTGCTCTCCATCCTTTTTTGCCAAGGAGTCTCCCTGTGCAGTAATGGATGGAACACACGTGGGTGAACACTGGGGCACCACATGCTCTGTGCTGATCCCACTGAGTCCTTCAGCAGGGGGTTGGAATCCTTACAGCCTTTGGAACCAGGCTTGAAGGCACTGCTGGAGTCACAGGGCTTTACAGTGATCCTGGCAAACATTGTCACTCCTCCTTGGTAAAAGGGCAGGCAAACACAAGAGGAGTTACTGCCCTGTTCCTGTGGGACAGCTTCAGTTACTGGTCATGGTGCTGTCAGTGGGACTTGCTGCTTCAGCCTGGGCCAGGGTTTGGGGAGGGGACTTTATGTGAGATTTTCCTCTCTTTGCTATTTCAGAGAGCCTGTTGGCTTTACCCTCAGCATCAGGGTTTGAGTGAAGGCATTAAGTGATAGGATTTGAGCATTCTTTTTAATGACAAAGATCAGGGCTGGGAGTTTTTCTGCCCAGAAATGACTCTCTCTCTGTTTAATCAGACGAGGTCTAATGGAAGATGACGCTGAGCCTATCTTTGAAGATGTAATGATGTCCTCACGAGGCCAGCTAGAAGACATGAATGAAGAATTTGAGGACACAATGGTCATTGATCTGGTCAGTAAATCTTACCAATGGCAAGTTTAAAACAGTTGAAAGCTAATTTAAAAGGAATTTTAGAAGTGTAAAGAAAAATTTCCAGCATTTTGAGTCTGGCCTCTGGTTGAGTGGAAATGATGTGAGCACTTCCCAGAGCCTCCAGCTGCAGGCACGAGCCCAGTGGGTTTGTTCCACAGCCACACAAGGAGCGTTGCTTAGTGCTCCTTCTTCCCAAGATTGTGTTCTTGGGCAGCTTCTGGCAGCAGCACCATCACACACCTCGGGCTTGTCAGCCCACATGGATCACGTTATGAGTTACAGGCTGTGCTGACCTGGCTCTTTGTTGCAGCCACCATGTGTCAGACTGGCACAGCCAAAGGGGTCCCTCTCTTTCCCTTTCCTGGCTAGTTTGATTTTGAGGAGGTGGGCTGGGCAGGGGATCCTTACTCGAGGTCTCAGTAGGTCACAGCCAGAGTCCTGCTGGCACAGCAGGAGGGAGCACAGGCACTGGTGTGTGGGCGGGAGCTCCTTAAACAGGAATTGCTCCCAAACAGGTCCCATGATCAATGGCAGCCTCAGTCCCTTCCAGTTCTGTGCTGACTGGTGGGAGAAGTTCCTTGCAGCACTTGCAGCCTTAACTGGCCTCCCCTCTGGAATGACTCCTCCCTTGTAAAATGGGATAAAGGAGCAGTTAGCTTTACACACCTCACCATTTTTATGCCTTTGTTTCTCCTTTCACATCCAAACAACAAGCCCTAGGTTATATTAGGCCTGGGCTACAGCGTCTTGGGAAGGGTGGCTGCATACTGAGGTTACTGCCAGCACTCATGTAATTACCAAGTAACAGCCAAGGCAAGGAGAGAAAGGAATTGATCAAGCCAGTGAGGCTCACACCTACTCTTGTGTTCGTGGGGAAGGACACCACCAAGGGTTTAAGCCTCAGAAATATTTCAGTATCTTCCATACCCTTTTGTTGGTAAATCCATTTTTTACTGTGTCAGAGCTCATTTCACTATGAACTTAAAAGCATAAAGAGTTAAGAGGCAGTTTCTGTGCAGTCTGGCCTACAGCTGTGTCAGAGCTCATTTCACTATGAACTTAAAAGCATAAAGAGAGTTAAGAGGCAGTTTCTGTGCAGTGTGGCCTACAGTGCCAATACAGAAACATCCATAAGTCAGCAAGAAAACCTTGGGCAAGTCCTTAACTATGAGCACAGAGTTAGAGTCCATGAGCTTTACCCATTCTTTCAATAGTAGAGTCGAGGGAGTGCTGTCCTGTTTGCCCCCAAGGTTTCGTGGCGCTGGGGGGAGGCTGGGGGCAGGCAGAGGCGGCCCTGTGGCGGGCAGGGCTCCTGTGCCCCGTGCTGTTCGTGCTGTTCCAACTCCCGTGTGTTGCAGCCGCCGTCGCGGAACCGGCGCGAGCGCGCGGAGCTGCGGCCGGACTTCTTCGACTCGGCGGCGATCATCGAGGACGATTCAGTAAGGCCCGGCTCGTTCTGCTCGCTTTGAGCTCCGCTCTTGTCCCACCCCACGTAACCGCTGTCTTTTCCCCCTTTTCCAGGGATTTGGCATGCCCATGTTCTGAAGTCTGGCGAAGACCTTTTACAAACTTGGAACTCTATTGTTTAGAGCTAGAGGCCTATATACTGTGATAGCTTGTATGAAAACCACATTTTTGATGTGATACGGTTTGATTTTTAACCAAATGATTGAGGTCAACCCCTTGGTGTAGTGACGGAGAGAAGAGGAGCTTCTTAATGACACACGGGAATGTTGGCCAATCCACTCACCTCAGAAGGGCTGACCTAAAAAATCATTTGTATCCCTGTTCTTGACTGTCCTAATACGGATTTTTTTTTTTTTTCTGGATGAGGAGGAAGTTTTAAATTGTTAAGACAGCTGTCAAAATAAACACTGTTCTACATATGTTTTCTGAAAACAACATTGAGTGAAAACAGAACTTTTTTAACTTTATTTTTCTGCTGTACAATTTAAAACAGTTTTAACATTTGCCTTTTTATGTTTTCAAAGCTAGCCATTTTTATTAAACCTATGCCTATCAGCCACTGACTAGCAAGGCTGCTGTAAGCAGGTCGTTCTGGCTACGGAAAAGTGTTTTGGAACACACTGGATTTGATTAACATTATGGTACGCTTATGTCCTCTCATAGGCATGGAGAAGAACACTCTCAGAGAAGAGCTTAGAATTCTAATGACGTGCATCTCTGCCAAAAAATTTCAGATTCTGATATGATAAACCCAGATTTTATACTCTTGAGAAGATTTATTTTTATTTATAATGGGACATAAAGTAAGAGATGTCCATGAAGCCACTTTTCCAA
This sequence comes from Onychostruthus taczanowskii, assembly GCF_017590055.1. Lineage (NCBI taxonomy): Eukaryota > Metazoa > Chordata > Aves > Passeriformes > Passeridae > Onychostruthus > Onychostruthus taczanowskii. The sequence continues at coordinate 6,064,252 of NW_024502680.1, read as the reverse complement.
CAGATGCTGTGTAACATTCATTTTATATAGCACATGGGGACACAAAACCAGTAAATTTTCTATTGGTACTTGCTCTGTGCATTTTTAGCAACTTATACCAGCAAATAAAGTATTCTCAGTAAAACACACAAATGGTTCTCAAGTAATCACTTTGCTGTTTTTACTACCTACTTCAAGCCTGCCAACACAAGGTACATAAACAGCAACTTTCCTATTAAAAAAAAAATAGTTCAAGGGTGGGGGAAAGGATCACTTTAGCATACTAAAAGTAATTTTAACTGTACCATAAAACAGAGTCTACTTTCCATGCCGTAAATACCCTTTTCCGCTATTTTTGTAAATTAATTTTGCCAGTTAGAAGTACTGTATGTGCTGCATAGAAATTTGTGCTTAGATGGTGAAGTTCTTAAGCTTACAATGGACTACAGCTACATTTTCAGTGTTAACTGTGCATATTGAGAGTAATTCTTTGGAAAAAAATATGATTTTTCAAAAAAGCTAAAAACATTAAAAAAAATCCAAAAAACCCCAAAACATTCTCAGCTAATTCATTGTACTAAGATATTTTTCAATGTCTTCAATAATTTGGAAATTCATTATGCTTCAATTTTATGACTCGATGTAGTAGCTGCTCCTTACCCAGCCTGGCCTGGCACCAGCGGTGCTGGCCCTCCACAGCTCCAGATCTCCGACAATTGGCCCCAAAACCTTCATCTTTCTGCACTCAGCAGCAGTTGGGATTCAAAGCAGACTGACCCACTTGGAGCACAGCAGTTTCAGAGGTGCTTTAGTTTTAGCAACTGCAGAATAATCCCGGAGCTTTTTCTGTTTCAAGCTTACTGGACACCAGCCCAAGCCCTCAGTGCCCAGCGTGGGCAGGGAAAGAGCCCAAATTGGCCCAGCCCAGCACCTTACCCAGCTGAGCTTGGCTCTCACAACACGTGCAGTTCTCAGACACGGTTGCCAAAAATGTCTGACCAGGTAATTCAGCCATTCCTTAGTGTGGCTTGGGGATGTATTGATCCCAAGAAGTAGCTGGAACTTTATAAAGCCCGTTACTTCCCTGTGCACCCCCACGGCCTGGGGGCAGGAATGGCTGCAGGACCTGTCCCAGGATCACTCTGTGAGCATGGTGGCACAACAGATGCTGCCCAGTTTGAGTCAGAGTCTCAGACAAACCTTGTGCTTCACAGTCCTCTGTGTGGAAAACTGATTCCTAATTTAACATTGTAGAATACTGTATAACAAACATTTATTATCATGGTACCTGCAATGGGTCTCCAGTTCAGTTTGCAGTCAATAGGTTTTTGTATTATGAGTGTCTCCTTGATTGGTTTTGCTAGTAATTCTGTAAATTGTACATTTACAATATGAGGTTTTTTTTTTCCTTTTGTACAATTTAAAACTGATGCTTCACCTTTCATTTAATAAACTATTGAAAATCATGAGTATGATGAGCACCCTCTTCACTATAGTTTTCTTTTAAGTGCTTGTTTGGACCATCACATTTTGTCATCCCATTTAGTAGTAGGAATTCAAGGAATTATTAAAGGCAAACTGACAGGGAGCTTTCATGTAGTCCAGGCTTCACAACCAGCCCTGTACCCCACTCCCTTACCCACTCAGCCTCAAGAGTGATGGAAATCCTCTCTGGGCTTCTCTCTCCCCTCCACCATGGTGTGGTTTGGCTGGGGGTGGGTGGGTGGGTAGAGGGGTGCTGAATGTGGGATTGCTGTAAATCTGGGAAGGCCCCACACCAGATGCAAGAGCTGCACTGCTAACACTTATGATTTCTTGAAATGCCACAAGGTTTGAGAAGAATTTCTCTCTTCTGCCCTATGTGTCTGAAGTGACCTGAAGTCTGTGAGAAGAAACTGCCATGGGAAAGGCTTCAAAGTTCTACCAACCAGCTGGGTTAAATGAAGTTTCACAGATTCCTGAAACAAAATGTCCGTGTTACTCCCATGTCTCAGGGAGCAAAGTGCTATTTTTGTCCAATCCATGAAAGACTTCATCTCTGTAGTGCTAAGGAAAACTGACTGCTTTATCACCTGGCCCACTTCCTGAGGAAAAATCACTGGAGTCATAAAAAGGAGCAAGATGCAGCAGCTGAGGCACAGGGATGATTCAAAGTCTCAACTACTCCCAAGACAGCCTGAAAGCTCAGTCTCCAAATGCTTGTAAGTTATAGCAACTCCTGCTGCACTGAGGAATACAGTAAGTAACTTGCCCTGCTGCTAAGGAAGGGCTACACATTTTTTAAGGGATTTTATTTTGTACCTCTTCTTTTTTTAGGTGACTGGACTTCAAGGAAATTCTCAGAAGCCTGGTCAGAGCAGCTTTCCAGCCTGTTTCCAGCATGTCCTGGTAGAGCAACTGCCTGTTTGGAAATGGAGAGGATCTAAAAGCCCAGTTCTTGTGCTGCCAAGGGATGGGAGAGAGGATGGAGTCTGCAGCAATACTGAGGTTAGGAAACAACTAACAAAGCTGTACTTTCCTCTTTATGACAAGTGGCTTTCTCATGGATTGTCTCCTTCTGACTCTGGGCAAGCTGAATATGTATTCCTTCACCTATCACAGCTTCTGCCTCTAAACCTGCTTTACCTTTGGAAAATCTTCTTGGGCATTATAAACCCTTACAGTTAACTAGGAACTGCCATCATGGCCATGCCACCCACCACAGTAACATTTGAATTACCTTCCCCTGTTGCTGCAGCCAGCTCTGTTCCCTGGGGCAGCACCAAGAGCTTTTTCATGCTGAGGCACAGACATGTGCCACAGACAGGACAGCCAGTGTCTGTAATCTGAAGGTGCTGCCTCCCATGCATCCAAAAACCTGGGGAGCTGGAACTCTTACTTGAAATGCTCCTTTTGTATTGTGCTTTTAAATGACGTTTAGCTGTTGCTTTTTCCCCCCCAGGTAGAGGCTCCAAGCTCCACAGCTCTACTCACTGCACTCTCCTGGGAAGAGAAGCTGCCTGGGACACGGCCATCCTACCTCTCTCCTCCTTCAGGCTCGTGCTGGGGAGTGAGCAACAGCAGCTGCAGTGCAGGTAGGGAGGCTCTGTCACAACAAATGTCAGTTACTCAGAGCAGCCAGGTGACCACAGCAGCAGCACTGAACGTGACAGTGGCTGTTCCTCACTGCCTTGGGGCTGCAGGGAAGTTGCAGCCTCTACTGAGCAGGTGAGCACAGGCCCAGAACTGATCAGAGTAACACCTCCTGCAGTGCTTCCTGGTGAGGCTGGCAAATAATCTTATACAAAGGAGGCTGAAAGGGCCTTCTGGAGGTCTCTGTTCCAGCCTCTGCTGAGGGAGAAGGGTTTGCAAGTCCCACCAAAACTGCCCTTTTTTGTCTGCTGTTCTTAAGAATGGACTGGCTGTGCCTCCCCTGTGCCACCCACCTCTGTCCTGGGGCTCTGAGACCCAGCTGCTGCAGCCAGCAGGGCAAAGCTGCCACAGGCCAGACTAACAGAGGAACAGAACAACTGAGTCTGGGATCAGCAGAGCCTGGTCTCCAGAGCACTGAAACCCAAGCTCAGGATTTTCCTCTCTGAGTCAGTGGTGGAGTTGGGAAGTGGAGTCAGACTCCAAAGTCTGTGGCCAGTGGAATACCCTTGAACTCCACAGGGGTCCAACTTCTCAGCAGTGGGAGGTGGCTCAGGCAGGACTGAGCCACCTCCAGGGCCTGTGGAATGAGGGAGCCAAGGAATGTTCGACCTTGAGCAATTAGTAACAGCTCACCTGCAGCAGGCAGGGCAGAGTGTGTTGAGTATTAACCACCAAGAATGGGTTTACAGAGAGGTCTGGTCAGACCCCCAAATTAAATATATACTATGATTTATTGATGATTATTGGCAAAAATCAAAATTCATATAACTATTTCTATTGCCAAGCAGACCTCCATTAACCAGACAGTTAACCAGAACTCGTATTCAGAATGTCTCCCAGCATGGGCAGCCCCTGCTCACCCTCACAGTGGGATGTTGGCATGTTTCTTCCAAGGACTGGACTGGGATTTACTGGCCAGTACATCAAGGTCATGGCAGATGCGTGTGCGGGTGGTCGAAGGCTGGATGATGTCATCAACAAACCCTGCAACAGATTAAAACAAAAAAAACCCTCAACCTGACCAACCATGAAGTGTGTGCCTCCCAGCCTTCTGTATCTAGGCTAACCAATCAGTTAGCAAAATCAACACAATGGCTGGGATAAATAAGTTCACAAGTTATAAATTAACTGCATTTAAAATAGACTGACAAGGAAACATTCCTGAGTCAATTTTTAAATTCTGAATATAACTTGCCTTTTAGAGCACAGTTACTGCTCCAAAACTGGAAGCAGAAACAGTGGAAAAACTTGCTCCTGAGAGTTCTGGAGAACATAACTCTCTTCAGGCCACTGCTTTGCATCTAGGGCTGTATAACAGATTGTCAAAGCACCTGTTCTATAAAGAAAAAGGCTGAATTTTGAGACACCTTCTGCTATCTACACCATTGAAAATGCACTTTGCAGAGCAGTCCCTGCTTTTCACCAGGCTCTTTGCAGCTGAAGATGTGTCCTGTGTCCAGATGTTGTCCACAGGCACAGGCTGTGGTTAAGTATCACCTTTCTAACTCAGACACAACTATCTTACCTAAAAAACTTTAATTGTTAGCAAAAGCTTTACTCAATAGCACAACTTTATCTCCATGCAATGGCAAACCAAATGGAAGACAGTGTGGGAGACAACCATACCTCTTATGGCAGCAGGGAAGGGGTTTGCAAACTTATCCACGTACTCCTCCTCTGCATTGGCCTCCTTTCCTCTGAAGATGATCTGGACAGCACCCTGGGAACAGAAGGGCTCAGTCAGTGACAGTCCCTCAGGCCATGCCCTTCAGGTGAGGGCATGGGAGCATCCCCCCTGCCCACAGCAGCAGGACAGCCCCTGGTGCTGGCATGGCACTGGTGCTGCTGGCAGGGCACTGCTGACCACAGTGAGAAGGGCCTGGACTCACCTTGGCTCCCATGACGGCCACCTCAGCTGTGGGCCAGGCGTAATTCACATCTCCTCGTAAATGCTTGGAGCTCATCACGTCGTAGGCACCCCCGTAGGCCTGTGACACAAACCCGGGCGCCCGCTCCAGGAGTGGCCTTGCAGCAGCAACAGCCTGCATTGCTCCTGCAGCTTTTTCTTGTCCAGAGACAAGCATCTGGGGCTTTTATCTGAAGGAGAGCATGAGCATCTCCACTTTGTGTATTTTTAGGAATAGACACCACTTCAACTAGAGCCCCAAAAGAGCAAGGAAGGGGACTGCTGACCAAGCCCATTCTGCACGGCAGGCAGGGAGGGGTCAGTGTGTATCCAGACCTGCAGGCCTCAACTTGCACCCTGCACATGCACACAAACCAACCAGGCAGTGTGCTTCTGGAATTTCCTGGCCAGGGAATGCAGCACTCAGGCTCTGCAGTGCTCCACTCTGAAACTGGAAATGCTCCAGACAGCAGTGATGAACAGATACTGCAAGACTGCAGAGCAAACTGCAGTGCAGTCCCTGTCAGGGCAGTACTGAACAGTGCAGCAAGGCTGAAGGATTGACAAGTACTGCATGGAAATACTTGGAACAATCAGAGAAGGCAAAGGAGCAGAAAGTTCTTTTTTATTTTTGCCGTGATAAGCCCAAAGAGTATCAGAAAAACAAGCAGATGGGGCAGAGCAGCAAGGAGAAGGCTAAAGTTGTAAGGTGTCAGCCCCAGAGCTTATGGCAGTAAGATGTCAGGTACCTTATGGAGAAAGGAAGATGAGGTAGAGCATAGCAGAAGTCTGGGGAGGAAAAGAAGCCACATGAGCGTTCAACCTGAAGACACAGCAGAAGACAGATGCAGCCAGTGCTGGGTTTGCAGAGGGAGGCTCAGGAAGCAAGATGGGAGAAAGCAGAATTGGTGCAAACAGATGGCATCTTCTTAGTGAGACAAGCTGGGTGACATGGGACAAGTACTTGAGTGAAGGCATTCCAGAGAAAAAGCAGGAAGCAGAAACTGGAAGTTCCAGAGGGGTACAGAGACAAGAGGAAGGAAGGAACTAAGGTAGTGGTCTGGAAATAGAAGTGGCCTCTCGCAACGTTATACACAGAGGTGTTACCAAATGGGACGAACAGAGATGCGACAACGATAGAAGGCACTGCTGGGACAGACAGACAAAGCTTGGTTTAACTAAAATTGTTCAAAGAGGAACTCTGGAAGACCTCCATGGACTTTGCCAGCTTACCTTTCTGGTGATGACAGTGATCTTGGGCACAGTTGCCTCTGCAAAGGCAAACAGCAGCTTGGCACCGTGACGTATAATCCCACCGTACTCCTGAGCCGTGCCTGCAAAGGACAGGGAATTGCTTCACTCCAGGGAATTCACACAATCCCATCATCCGTCACCAGGAGCAAAGCTGACCACCACCACAGCCATGTTAATACATGGAGAAGATCATGCCAGACACTGTTCTCTGCAAGATACTGGGCAACTCAAAAATCAGAGCAGCAGCTGTTTGTATGGAAGGTCACAGAAGCAAAGCTCAGCAGATGGGACCTTCCTAGGAACAAAATACAGCAGAGCATCTTCAAGACTCCAGATGTGACCAGCAGTAGCAAACAGCTGAGAGTCACTTCTCCAGAAACCTCATCTTCCAAGCCTCTTTCCTAGACCACACAGAAAGCAGCTTGGCTACTCTACCATACTGAGGACCTACCCTAGTTGTCCTTCAAGGCAGCCCAGGATGATGGACCTTAAAAGACAGAGCATGAATTCCACAGCAGGTGCTTCTGGAGAATGATCATAGGCAGCAAACAGGAATGCAAGCCATCCATGTGACAGGATACTCAACACCCTTCTGTCCCAAAGACAGGCTCACCTGACTGGACTTGGAATCAGCAATCCCCTGTAATTTATTTTTAGGACTCTGAATTTCAGACCACTGGATATAACTCTTCAATAACTTCCTAGCAGTTTATTCACCTCCTGACTTTAGCTTTTAGCACATGGAAATGGGTTTTCTATGGATTTTTTTTTATGTAAGTAAAACTTCTTTTGTGAGATTGAAGAACTTACTTGGTAGTGTGCTTGCTGGCTTAACATTACTGTTTCCCCTCATGTGTCAGTTGAGTGTCTGAAAATTTCTGCCTACACTTAAAAATGTCTGCTCTCAGCTGCAATTTCACTTCTGATTCTTGCCTTTACCTGCAGCTGGTGGGACCTGCCAAGCTCACAGACCCTTTCTGCAGCAAGAATCAGAACAGCCAGGGAGATTCATCCCCAAGGAGCAGCCTGAGCCCATGTGGGACATCCAGCCCAGTCCCAGGAGCAGGGGAGCACTCCCAGACCCTGTTTCTAATCCACACCTAGAACACAGCAGCCAATTAATGCTTCCAGTGTAAGACCATGCAGGTGTCTGAAGTATTTACACTGCCACCCATGACCAATTAACATAAACTCTTTTCTGGCCACAGATTCAGTCCCAACCTTGTTCTAAATATGTATTTTTATCCAGTTACGGGTTATGAACACCTTGAATGTCATCTCTGTGCACACCTGTGAAAAATGGGGCTACTCAAGTGTTTGGGTCACTGATGCTGGGAGAGGTTTTGTACACTGCTGTGAGCCAGTGTGACATGTGCTTTCTTCTCCTTCTGTATTGGACAGGGAGAGGGGATGAGAATGCCACCCTCAGAATTTGTTACTTAATCTGAGATTTCTAATGCTAATGGGCTAATCTTGCCAAATCCCTTAAAACACAACAGTTTTTGGATCATAATCAAACCTCAGCTCTCATCTCTTCAGGTTTGTCTTTTTTATTTTTCTTCTGTTATCTGCTTTCAAACAAACATTTTATTGTGCAGTATCAAGTCACTACTTTGAATTAGCTGTTTGGAAATAGTTCTTAGATTCAGAGCAACTGCTCAAATCTGGATTGCTGGAGCGTCTGCTTACACCAAGCCACTGCCTGGTTCATACCAGAGGAGGTGGCTGAGCCTATACTGGGGAGACAGGAGAGGAACTCCTGGTGAAAATGAGCCAACTCCATTATGTTAAAGCAGGAATTGGAATGCTGAACAGTCACATTCTGACGCTTTGAGAACTGCAGAGGGCTCAAGGTAAACCATGGTTTATACAACAGTATTAACATTAGATTTGACTGTATAATATTTATAGTCCTCTCTCAACCTGTTTTGTAATGGGTCATTTTAATATTACCTGCTCAGAGAGCCTGTGCTGAAAGCATGCTCATCACAGCCCTTTCCTCACTGATGTACCTCTAAACACAGGCATTTTCCACTGAGAAGTCTTGGAGCATCAAAGAAGCTTTAAGAAGCCTGACCATGAGGCAAGCACATTGTCCTTTACCCTACCTTTATCTTGGAGTTTTACATCACTGGAACCTAGGAGCTGGAAGCTGGTTTTCTGTATCTTTTCTGTCTGTCTGGTTTTCTCACCCTCTTCTTCTAACTCTCTTCTTACAGAATGCGACATTGATGGGTTTTCTATGTTCAGCGGTCTGAGTCTGTGTTGTGAAAAGTGATGTTATGTTGCATTTACTCTTTTGTTAATGTTCCTTAATTCTCTATAGTTTTTCAGTATACTTCAGAGGGTTTTATCTCTTGAGACTATTTGGTTGGGATTTTCTCCTTTGTGTCTACCCAGAGCAAAAGAACCTTGGTTTAGCCCTAGTTCTGAGTGACAGGGCTGTAACAGCCCCTCTGGGCAGCAGGTGGAGGTGGCAGGTTTTCCTGCTGCAGCAGAGCCTTAAGAGCAGCACGTGCCAGGATCAGCTGAGGGACTGCACACATGAGGGTGGAACATCCTCAAGTGGCCCTGGGTGCCACGGCTCCCTTCCCAGAGCCGGCAGTGCCAGCTCTCCCCCATCCTGTCCTGCCTCCCCTGGCCCAGCACAGCCTGTGCAGGGCCTGCTGCTGCCATCCTGCCCAGCAAGAGCTGTGCAGAGCAAACAACATCTAAAAACACAGCTCAGCATTTACTTGGGTATAATACAGCCACCAGTGTCACTGCACACCACTTACAACAAGGGCAGCATCTCCAGGAAATGCAGGTTTTTTCCTTGCACAGGTCACAGTCACAGCTTTTGGCAGGAGGACAGAGCTTTCCAGTGCATGGTATCCCCAAGCCTGACCCTGGCAAACTGGCATCCCAGTGCCTCTGCCAGGCTGCTGGAGACTGCAGTATTACCTGTGTGATGTGTCTCTCTCCTCAAGGAACTCCAGCAAAGCCTTGTGACTCCTGAACACACTTGTTAATTAGGCACTATTTCATTTTCCTGTAATTTTTTTGCATGTTTCACTATCCTTTTGTGATGACTACTGTAGTTAGAATACAGTTTCTGTCCCAAAGAGTGGGATTTTAAAACCTGGTTTAAGTCTACTGCAGCAAAAGTCTTCTCAGAGTTCTGAACATGGGTTTTTAGCACCAACACCACCATGCACCACGTGAACTCTAAGGGTAAGGCATACCTGGCAGAAACCCAGGAACATCCACAAACGTGATCAGGGGGATGTTGAAGGCATCACAGAACCGAACAAAGCGGGCTCCTTTCACAGAAGAATTTATGTCTAAGCACCCTGAGTTAAGAACACAGGAAAAGGGGTTAGCAACTCCAGGGATCTGCAGTAATTCAAGGCAACTCAAAATCACAGTTTTAGCTGTAGTGTCTTCTTAAAACAAAGGAAAAGCTTATCTGTAGATAATGTGGAGATAATCTGCCATGAAGCTTTCCTGGCTTACAACTAGAGATCACAGAACAAGCTACACTCAAAGGCTCATTTCATTTTTCTGACCCCTCTGTGCAAAGACCTTATATCCCAAAACATAACAGTTTAATTACATACATGTAATTTAAAATATTTTTTCTATAACCTTCTCTTCATTAGTATTTTTCAGATAGTCATATTGAAAGGTTACAGAGTTCCCCATTAAAAAACCCCACATGTTAAACAGTCCAATAATATTTTGAGAAAGATCAGCACTTCTGGTAGAGACACTGCAAAGTGTTTCTGTTCTGTTTCAGTGCTATTTAGAATTATATTATGCACAACTATATTAAAACAAAACACATTTTGTATCAAAGCCTCTATATGAAACATTAAAAAGAGCTGTTAAAATGCTAAATGAAGGTTCAATTTATATTAAAACCTTCTGTCTAGTATCTTGATGGTCATATCTTGTGGAGATGAAACGAATGAAACACCATACTGGATCATCTCATTTTCCCAAACAAAGAGATACAAGAATTAAAACAAGGAGTAAACCAGAACATTCTGATTGGGGAAGGTCACTTCAGAAATTACAGAGTAAGAAGAGAAAGCAAAACTCCCAGACAGTTAAGAAGGGTGATCTTAGCTAGAGCTGCATGTTTTATATTCAGATCCAAACCATGTGAGGTCAAGAGCTCCACACTTGAGTATCTGAATGCTTTGCACTTTTCAGCTACAGTGAGATAACCAAGTCCCCTCACCCTACAGGTGAGTTTTAGCGATTCTACTGCCATGGAAGGAAGTGTGCAGTCTCCATGCTCTGATTACCCCAGTTAAGTGCAGGCTGCTGCCAAATGAATGGTGCTCTTCTCCCTGCCCCCACCCCCCCCCACCCTGTGTGCAGCTGCTGCTCCTCTTGGGCTGGATGCAGCACTGATTTAATCACCTGGGAGCAAGATCACCTTGTTAGCCACTTAAGAAATGGTTTGCAGTTTGTTTCACAGCTCACAGCTACATTCCAGTGAGGTTCAAGACAAAGCAAGCAGTGGAAAAACACAGAATGAGTGGGGGAGCACACAGCATTAACAGCTCTGACTGTACACAGCATGCAGAGAAAGAGACAGAGGCAAGGCACTGTTAGGAGTCTCACACTGGACTCTAACCTGAGGCTACTTTGGGCTGGTTGCCCACGATCCCAACGGTCCGGCCGTTCATCCTGGCAAATCCAACCACGATGTTCCTGGCATAGGCCGGCATGATCTCAAAGAATTCCCTCTCATCCACAATCTGCAAAGGAGAGGCAGGCAGAGCCCATATGAGGCCAAACAGGTGCATAAATACACAGGCAAACACAAACTCAGTTACCTTAGTACTGCAACTTTTAAAACAGTTCAGAACTTGCAGAATTTTGAAGGAAAGAGAGGGAGGGAAACCTTCCAGTCTTTAGAGCCTTCGTTGCAAGAATTAACTAGTCCTACAAAAACGACCAAAACTGTCAGTTAAGCGTTCCATCAGGGAACACCTTTATGACTGAAGGGAGCCTTTCTTCCTGGCTTAGAACAAAATGCAAATCACATGTGAAGAGCTTATTTCTCACATCTTCATTAGCAACAGACTTACCGATTTCCAGTGATAAAACAGTACTTCCTGGAGCTCAGAAGCTCCCCGTGACACATTTGATGTAATCTCTCTCTCTTGGCAAGCTCAGAGCCCTTTCCTGGAGCAGCCTGCACAGCCCTGCTGCCACAGGGTCAGTGCTGGGTGTGCCCCAGGGAATTCAGGGAATACAGTGCCCAGCCAGCATCCATCTGGAACCACACACCCGCGTGGCTGCACTTCCCTCGGGCTGGAGCTCAGTGTGTGCCCTGCCAAGGGACAGCCCTGGTGCATGAGGCACGATCAGAACTCAGCACGTTCCAGGAGATCAGAATTATCCATGGAGCAGTAGCGACACCTACACACGGCTGCCTGGGCTTCCAGCAGGATTCCCCAGTTCCATCTGTTTATGGCAGCTGTTCCCATATACACTGCAGTGTGCCAGTCATTTCATTAGCCTCAGTCTTAAAAAAGTTGTGAAAAATGTGAGCAGTATAAAAGTGGTGTTATTTCTTTCCTTAATACTTCCCAAAATCTGTGGGAGGGCTTGAGGGTTTTATCCTAATTCACCTAATGATTTTTATTACATGCCACTTTTTAAATTTCATTACACACAGTGCTGAAAATCACAGTGGAAGAATCCAGGGATTAAAAACACCCTGAGCTTGCTTTCACCACTAAAATGAGTCTAAATGCAGCCAGTTGCAAACTTTGTAATTTCAAAAAAATAGACATGTATTTTCTTGTACTGCCTATGTACATGACTATCTCTTAGTGTAAACAGGGAAGGGTAGATCTCTGCATTCTGGGTACTTTATTACTTTTTTACAGAAGTGCCAGAATCCAAGACAGAAGTACCATGGCTCAGGGAGGGGCCAAGCAACAGAACTCAAGGGGATTTCTGACCCCAGAAAGAACTAAATTCCAGCATCCTTCATCTGTGTAGTTGTGTGTACAGCATAAGATGTATCCTGAAAACCAATCTTAGGATTCTGTTAATTTTTTTTTTCCCCTGCATTTTTTGTTGCACATTCACAGCTACTACACAGGTGGAAGTAGTCACTTATAAAGACTGAAATAAATAAGTAACAGTATCTGTATCTTCAGTGCCATTCTACTGGTTTCTGTCAATCATTTAGACCCAGAATGCAATAAATGCAACTTTAATCTGAACACTGTCAGACTTACGGAGTGTATGATATCCAGCATATCATAGGCTTTGGCTGACTCACTTGGGACAACGGTGTCCAGCTCTGGAACCAGACGGTCACTGTGGAGAGCAGGTAAGTGTGAGCAACAACGTTTAAAGACCAAATGAACACCAAGACAAAAAACTCAGGTAAACATTACCACCTCTCAGAAACCTCAGAACCTCCTCAAATACGGAGAAAGGAACTGATTTTTTTAAATCTCTGGCAGCCCCCTGAAGGAGACCCCTGTTCCAGACAGCTGTGCTTGGGAAGCCCCGAGCAGCACGGCCCGGAGGCGGCCGGGCTGCAGGGGGCACTGCCGGCTCACGGGACAGACGGGTGCGGCTGATGCCTTAAGTTCTAGCTTTCATATTTTTCAGATTCTCTACTGCCTTAGTGTGGGACTCTGAACTTCATATTAAGTGTTAGTAAATTCTCTTCACAGGGCAGCTAGACAAAACAGTCCTTTTCCACCTCGAGAAACAAGGACAACTGTTACAGCCTCAGGCCCAAAAAGCATAAACAACAGCAAATTGAGGAGAGCAAACCAGGAGATGGGACTTCATAAGCTGTAATTGGACAATTGACCCTAATATGTAAATGAACCAAAACTTATAAAAGCGTGAAAAATCATGACCAGCTGTCCATCTTGGCCAGAGCCACAGCCAGGCTCTTGTACTGCCCAAAGTGTATCCTTTTAAAGCCTTTTAATAAATACCTATTTTATTCCTTTAACTCTGGCTAGCCTCTGTTCTGGGTCAGCCTCTCAAGGCATCGTGGGGACACAGCCGGGCTGCCGGGGACATGGGGGCAGCAGCAGCAGGGCCCAGTCCCTGCAGATGGCCAGGCAGAGCCCTTCTCCCAGGGTGGCCCGAGGCTCCCTGTCACACACCAGGACCTGAGGAACTGCACGCTCACCCTGCCCTGCCCATGCTGTCACCCAGGGCTTTGAACACACTGAGCTGCAGGAAACCTTTCGTGCTCATTTCCCCTGCCCCAAACAAGCAGAGAGTGGGGAAAGCATACGAGAAAACATATCCACACTGTGTCTTCCCTTCAGAGGCTGTGTTTAAAGGCTTTCCTGTTTCTCCGCTTAGAGTGACACATTTTCACGTGGAGTTTTCCTGTAACAGAGATCCTGCCATGCCCTCAGCAGGGACAGGATCAGTTCCCCAGCTTTGATCACATTACCCTCATTAGGGATCCACTCGGCACGATTCAGTGCGGGGGTGTCAATTTTTATGAGTCACCCCTGAGAACGTTTCAGGGAGTATTTTATTTGTGCTATTCCATAAAAATAGTGATCTCTGTAACAAATGGTGTTTCTATGGGACTCCTTACTGAATTAATATTTTAACAATGCCATGATTTAGTACATTTTGAATCAGACAACACAAGGGTCTAGACACAATTCAAAACTGAAGGTGATGTGCAGTTTGACAAAATCAGACAAAAATTTCAAGTGCAGCCCCATGGCTGTCTCTGTGCTCCCTCAGACACACGGGACAAGGCAGGCACAGCCCTTTGCAGGGAAGGGAAGAGACACAGCTATTTATAGAACAAACCTGACAGCAACACTTCAAGTGCTTTTTCCATACAAATACAAATATTGCATACAAACACTTCCATAAAATGGTATAATGGAACTTTAATCTGAAGAAGTTAAACTTGTTTTCACATACTAAACCCTCAGATAAAAATGATTCTAAACTTTCTTGAGTGTAAAGTAGATACAGATGTGCTCCAAGCTCTGTCCTGTGACCTGTGGTACCCAAAGGATAGAAGTGAATAAATTACTGCTCCCATAAATTCACAGTGCTGAAGGAAATTTTAACAGCATTAAAATAGCCATCAGCAAAATGAAGACATTATCCAGGATACCACGTTTGAAAATCTCCTTCAAACGTTTACAGACACAGGACATCTGGAGCTTGCTGCTGCACTCACTGGGTTTCAGAGGTGTTTCTCACAGATCCCACTTAGTGGCACAGAACTGCTGCTCATTGTCAAAGCCTGTGACAGCTGGAGACACCCTCACCAGATGGACACTGGGTTTCACTCAATGCAGCAGTGAAACTGCTCTTGGTTACCAACAGCTGGCAATAACCTCCTCCAGACGTTTGCAGAGACACAGAGAGAGGTAAAATCCCACCATGCCATACAGCAAATGCAATGCATCAGACACCTCCCAAAGGCTGGGGACATCTCACCAGGGACAGCTGGGTACTGCAAGAAACTCGTAAGTCCTTGGAACCCAGGCCACTGACAACACACACTCACCAACACAAGCATCCTCGGCCAAGGCTGGCATTTTTCAACACCAAAAAGAACTTACCTAAATAGAGGGAAAAACAACCAAACAACCCCCAACAGCCCCAGGACTTCACAATAAAAGCGCAAGTACGTTACATTTAATTTGCATCATTTGTGGCAATTTCTGGTGTGGTGAAAACAATGCAATAAGAAAGCAATTACTCTAGAGGAACAGACTGGGACTGGAGCAGCTGTAAGCATCAAACACATCAATCCCAAGCAGAAGGAATCTATTAAGATGTCAGTTTGTCCAGATGAAATAATACCAATCTGTACATTAGGAACATAAATGGGAGAACTATTGGAGATGCTGCTATAAAACCAGATAAATTTAACAAACAGATCTGCCTTCATGTTATAAAGGCTACTAAACTGAAGTTCTTAGTACAAATTGCATTTATTATATCTCATGCCTTGTAGAAGATTAGTTGTTTTATTCTTAAGGGACACAAATGCTTTAGTAACTACACCCTCACTGACCACTTCTCACAAAAAAAACCTGCCTTTTATAAAGTACATTGGTTTAAAAAATGGACTGTTGCTTCTATAGTGAAAATTAAAATACCAAAATCAAGTCTATAGAGATCAATTATCCCAGTATAACTTGTTGAATGCTTATAAAGGTCATGATAACCTCAAAGATAATCCCCCAACTCAGCAAATAATACAAGAGATTTGCTTTGGTTTTGTCACTAACAAACCTGAGCAGTCAAGAACAGAACAGAACCAGATCGGCACAGTTTAATGAACTCCTGAAGATCAACACCTACCTCAGAAAAATTAAGGACTAGTAATTATTTGACCTGTCTGACCATTCTCTGAAAGAAAATGGCAAATTTATTTTTTAAAAAGTGAGAAATGTATCTCAGGGACCAGCCCAGTGATTTGTAAAATCAATCCAAAAGCACCTCCCCAAACAAACTGTTACATAGTCACTGAAAAGCACAGTGAGGGATAAAGAGAAAATAACCTTCCAGACTCACATGTTAAAATCATCACACATGAAGAGCCCCAAGACATATCACACACATGTGAGGAGCTGAAAGGAAATATTCAGGCACCACTGCCATGCAGGAGTGTGCAACAGCCTCTTGAGGGTTCCCTAGGGAAAGGGCTGAATTTCGAGTGCAACTGGAGTTTGGGTCAAAATGCTTTTACTCCACTGACATTCTCTGCCTTCCAGCCTTACCAAGACTCTCTGCTCAGTGTCCCATGCTGTCTCTCTGGCTGTCTCTCAGCTCCTGGAAAAATTCCCTGATAAAAGTCCAGACAGTTGCCATTTTTCCCCTCTTGAAATGGCTCAAGTTGTTTCTGGATTATGTTGCCAACTCCACAATGAGCCTGAGACAACTACATAACACACAAAGCTTTCTGCCTCCTTGTTGCCTGCCCACCTCTAACCCTCTAACGAGCAGAACTCATCCAACAGACACAGCTGACAGAACAGGGCAAGTTCTCCCCACTGCCACTCACTGTGCTATTTCCTACCTCTCTCGCTTGTTCCAAGGGACTGGGCAGCCCACCTGGACAGAGATAGCTTTTCCCCACATTCTGCACACAGCCTGGACAACAGCCCTTTCAGAAAACAGAATTAAACCTAACAGCGAACACACACATGTTGGAACACTTCCCATATTCACATACCAGAATCATCTGCCAAGATCCCAGGCACAGAACACCCATGTCTCTGTGCCCCTTAAGCCAGAGAAGCCATGAAATGCAGTGCTCACAGAGCACCAAGCTCAGCCAGGCTCCCCTTACCTGGGATCATGGCACTCACAGACTGGAGCTGGGTCCCGGTTGCTCAGGGGTAAATAATTGAAGAACTCTCGGAGGTTCAGCAGAGCATCGATGTCATTCTCAAAGGCTCTGTGTGCAACTCCTGCACAAACACAGCAAAGCAGGTATGGAAATCATTGTGCAAGCTTTCCTTTCCAAATTGATACCAATAAAGATAGAAACAAGCAACAGCAAGACTCTTTAAACTCGAGCTGTTAACAATCAGGAGACTTAAGCCACCAAATCTCACCAGCTAAAAATATCTAGAAAACATGTGCTGTGTCAGACTTCCTCCAGAACAGGTCTGGATTGATGACCTCATATTTAAAATAATGTGAAGTGGTTTATCAGCTGGCACAGCCCTACCTGGACTCCAGCCTTCTGGAACTCTGATCAGGTTACTGTGCTGCACCCAAGTGTTGGACTACAAGTGCTTTTTATAAAAGGGCTGGATCTGGGCAGTATCTGTGTGTGTGGTTTTGGTTCATCATCAGCTCGGTCTACACAGAATTTGAGATCCTCAGTCATTTGACTCTTGAGAAGATTCATGACTCACAGACTCAGACATTTTCACAGAGGGGAAAAAAGGGTCAAGAAGTGCTTCAGCTCACACTGCCACTTGGTTTACAGTTAAGCAGTTCAATCAATCACATTAGTGAGCAAACAAGGGACTGTTGAGAATCTTTCAACTCATGCAAATGTCTGGACAACAAACAAAAAAACCCCACCCCAGGCTGACTTCACTAAGCCCTACACCCTGACAGTATTCCCACTTCTAGCATATTTTGTGGGTTTGCTACTTTCTCTTCCAAATCCCAGAACTCTCCCACATTCCCACTCTCCTTTCATTGTGTTCTGTTACCAAACAGGAGCTACAGGAAAGCAGATGCAGAGTCAGATCCTGTGCTTAGGCAGAGCTTTGTCCCTTAGACTCATCTGGATTGGCCAACGGGCTGTTTAGCCAGAACTACTCTAATTTACTCTGAGCACAGTTAGCATGCTCAGTAAAGCCCCCAGCTCTCACCAGACACTGCAGTGTGTGTCTTTGCACCCCCAAGCTGCTCCTGGGTGACATCTTCATTGGTGACAGACTTTACCACGTCAGGCCCGGTGATGAATAGGTAGGATGTGTCCTGAGGGAAGGGGAAAAGCAGAAGCAGTGAATGCCAGTGCCAAGCTGCAAAAGCACCTAAGGAACAGCCACAGCCTCTAGAGACTTCCCCTAAAATAAGAAGAGGGACAAATTTCTTTAAAAGGCTGCATTGCATTAAAAATCCACTGAAAATGCAATTGTCCACAAGTTATCTGGGAAAGTTTTCCTCAACTTTTCATGCAAAATAAAAATCCAAAGTTGGAGATCATCTTGGAAAATACCCCTTCCCATATGGTCACTTAGTGTGTGATCAATGTCACCAGCAGCAGCTCAGGACAAACCCTTACCTTCACCATGAATGTGAAATCAGTTAAGGCAGGAGAATACACGGCTCCACCAGCACAAGGACCCATGATGAGGGAGATTTGAGGAATGACACCAGAACACAAAACATTTCTCTGAAATAGGAAAAAAATTGGTTTTACCAAAGAAGTGTGTCATTAAATCTGTGCCCAGATTCTGGAAGAATTCACCATCACAAACAGGACTGTTTTATCTACTGGCAGACAAATATCTGGACAGAATCTCTTGATGCAAATTGAACCAAAATGAGTTTCTTATTTCTGTTCCCGTACAGCTGATTCCCTATACCATGCAATGAGTGCAAAGGAGATAACACGAGCCACTTCACCAGATGCTGCCAGGGCACTGCACTGAACCTGCAGTATGGAGTGGATGTCCCTGACATTTGAATGTGTAGGTACACTGTGCACAGAGGTAGAAGTAAGCTTACTGACCAGCTGGGGGGTGGGATTTTTTTAAATCAGGTTTCTGCACTGGCTAGAATTTTACACAAAGGTGAATGGTTGCTGTCCAACATGGATGGTGTGTTGTTCACAAAACCACTTACACTGCTTGTTGCTCAAGTGGGTCACAATGACTTCTGTAACTGTTCCTCCCAGACTGTACCACCCCAAAACTGTCAGCATCTGACTGACCTGACATCCCACCTGCTTTCCTACTGAAAGGACAGTGTTCTGTACACGCAATTTGATGCAAATTATTTTAGCAGCATACAAAAGAATGTCATTTCTGTGGAAAAATGAGCAGCAGTGCACCTTGGGGAAAAATTCTTGTATTAACCCCAAAAATCCTCCAAGACATAAAACTTTCACCAGAGCAATCACCACTGGAGATCCCCATTCTCACTACACAGTGGATCACAGAGCTTTACAGAGCTCAGCATGACCCTTGTTTAAAATATGGGTACATTTCCCCAAACCCAAGAAAAGAACCAAGGTCTGAGTCTGTTTTACCCATTGGTTGAAACAGAACAATAACCTTAACATTTACTTACAAACACCCACTTGCATGTTTTGTCCACCTTTGAGGACGCCAAACTCCCTGTCCATCCAGCAGCCTACTCACCAAAAATATGTCTGCATAGCCTGCCAAGGACTCCACTCCCTCCTGGATACGGGCTCCTCCAGAGTCATTCAGCCCAATCACGGGTGCTCCAACCATGGCAGCTTGATCCATGATCTAGTGATGAACACAAACTCCTCAGTATTGACCCAGCTACGCTGAACCCCAAAAACTATCTGCCTTCCCAGCTGGGCATCTGCACACTCAGCACTGGATTTGGATAATGCAGTGTGAGTGACACGGTCACAGGAAAGGGGCCTGTGCAGCTGAGGGCTCCTCCTGTTCCTAAGGGGCCTCAACTGTACCTCAAACATCTCCTCAGATATGTCTCATCTGCTCTTCAAAGTTTGTTGCAGTGGTGGCTGTGGAAACTCTTTAAGCTGTATATTTTAATGCTTGATTACCCTTTTTAGAACTTCTTTGGGAGGATTAAATTACAACTTTCCTCCAGAAATTTAAACATTACATTTGTCTTGGTACAGAGCAGTGAGGGAGAACAATTAGCTATTCTTGGCCTTTACTTTTGTGAATATTCAAGTACCTCAAATCTCTCTTCAGCTTTCATATTCCCCTTCATGTTTCTAGGCTAAGCACCATCAATTCAGTTCCACATCCTGTTTTCTCGGGCTCTGATCATTTTGGTTACTTGCCTCAAGATCATACACAATGCTGTAATAGAGCCTTAAGTAGGAGGACTGAATTCCTTACATTCCTTGCACAAAATATTCCTGATTATTGAATTCCAGTAAAATGTCTGCCATTTTCGTAACAGTTCAGCACTGGCATGTTATGTTAAGATCTGTTTTAACATCAAGATCTGCTTTAGCTCCTAAAAATTTTTTGTAAAACATCAGTTAATCCCCATTTTGAAGTTGCTTTTCCCTGCCCTTTCAATCATTGCAATAAAATTATTTCAGACAATCTTTAACTTGCTAAGTGATTTACAATTCCAGTCCCATCTTTCAGAGTGCTTGTAGCATCAGTCTTGAATTTTATATTGCCTACAAACACAGAAACTACACTTGGTGCCACTCAAGTCAGTGGTATCTCAGAGGACCCAAAACTCCAGCCCGAACAGGAGCTGGTGGTAACTACTTCTGTACAGTCCTAGAATTCACTGGCATGTTCTGCTGTTTTCCAGGGACCTGGAATATTTATGGATTTTTTTTCCCAAGGTTCTTCCAAGTTCTTCCTAAAACACTGACAAAGACTGAGCCCCAAAGCAACTGATGCCCCTAGAGCCTTCCAGCTTTGGAGCTCACCAAGAACAGCACCAACCAGGAAGGACCCATATTTTTTCTAGTTCTGTGATCAGACCCTGCTGCTCTAGAAAGAAGAGATCAAAGAAAGCCCACCAGAAAGCATCCCATCATTCCAGTGCCATTCCATCCCTCCCCAGTACAGATACCACAAAGCTCCAGTGTGAAAGGGTAATTCAAGTCCTTTACAATACCAACACCTGCTAAAACCAAATAGTTGTTATTGAGCCCAAAGTCTTCATGTTTTCTAGTTTATATCCACACACTCCTGAGGAGCCTATAGCAAAGAGTAGTTATTTCCACAGCATAAAAGGCCTTGTGCACCAAAAATCTTGTTTCTGATTCCATGGCAAGAAAATTCAGGAAGATTTCCCAGTTCACACCACTCAACACTCATCCATGAACGAGTTCTTGTCTCCCCAGTCCTGGCATTCAAAAACTCTTCTCGCAAGACAAGCAGACAAACAGGAATAAATAGCCACAAGTGTCTGATAAGAGAAACTCTCAGGGTCAAGGTGACCTCAAAGTTGCAAAACTGTTTATCTTCAAGCTGTTTACTTGTTACATTTGCTTTCTTTTTAAATATTACACCCTTTCACAGCACACTGTTTAGAGGAAAACGTTTCTCCAAATTCATTCATCTTCTCTTCAGTGGACAATGAGTAGTTAATTTATATTTGTACTTGGAAAGTCTCTCATCCTTTGCAGTAGAGTAGAAGACATAATTTAATGTAACGAAGAGTGTACTACCTGGAAAAGCTCACTCACACTCAGAAAGTTTCCAGAGGCACCACTCTCAGGCATGGCACACATCAGAGCCCACTAAAGCCAGTCACCAAACATTTTCTCCAAAGTCATTATCACAACAGCCTGAAAAAAGGATGCTGACAATTTTTTTTGGTTTCTTCTGTGCCACATTACCTTGCAGATCTTCTGGGCATGAGCTCCAGATAAACTGCCTCCAAATACAGTAAAATCCTGAAAATAAAGCAAATTTTCAGATTAGGAAAATAATAATTTCAGTAAAATGTTGTCAATTATTGCTAGTAAAAAACATAATCCTACAGTGCTCTATATTTGGATGCTGCTTCAAAACAACTGACTCCCTCAGTGCAGCCTGCAGAGGATGCCAGCTCAATACAAGCATCCTTTACAAGGAGGAAATACAAACCTGGACACACGTCACCATTCTAGACTCATGAGTTATGTCCAAGGGGTGCTGTAGGGACTATGTCTCAAAATCTCTAACAGGCCCTGGGACTGCTCCAGAAGAAAAAGAGGATATTGACACCTCCTGGCACAAACAGAGCCCAGAGCCAGCTCCTGAGGAGTTTCTCTGCTGCATTCCCACCGAGTCTTACTCCCAAAGAAGCCCCAAAAACTGTGTGGACAGAGACAGCATGGCTATGACTAACATTTGAACCAAAAAGGTTCAGCACCTCAGGAGGCAGCTCAGTTTGGAGGGGAAAAGGTCTTTAAATATAAAAACGGAGGGATGTATCATGAAGGGGCACTCTTAAATTCTACTAATACAAAAACTGCCCCCTACTTGTGTTCTAAAATGAAGGTTTGTGTTTGGCTCCTCTCCACATGCTCAGGCCCATGTAACAGTGACTCTCCTTGGAAGGAGCACACATCCAAGACAAAAAAGGCAGAGCATACGCCTTGCTCCAAGGTAACACAGCAACAGCCACTTTGGCCATGACAGCAAATGGAACAAAGGCTACTTTGTGGCCCAGAACAGAGCAGCACTTAGTAATGATCTGAAAGAAAGCCTTTCTTTCACAGTGAGTGACCAAGATAAGTCTCTACCTAAGATATTTCCTCTGAAACACTTTTATTTTAATATAAAAAATATATTTTAACATAAAAAGTATATTTTATCTACTTATATGCTATCTATCACAAGCTTTTCTGCTTCTTGTTTGAGGGTGCCCTGCTCCCTCCCACAGGTACATTGCTATATGGCCACGCTGAACTACTGTGAACTTACCCTTTGAAATAAGTTCATACTACTTAAAAACAAGTAAAACTTTACCTGACTGAAAACATAAGCTAGTCTCCCATTAATCCGTCCACGGCCAGTCACCACACTGTCACCAGGATACTGCATTAAAAACAGATAAATTAACTGAAAATAATAGAAAGAAAAATCAAAGCAACTACAGTGTCTACTAAAATTTCCACAAACACCTAAAACAAAGCAAAGACTGACTTCCTGGGAGGTCTCATCTTCCATGCAGTGGGGGCTCCACAAAGATTTTCCCCAGCTGTGAAAAGGAAAACTTAGAGGTAGTATCACATAATCATTATGTATTAGAGTAAAGATCATTGAACTTAGCAGTTTCCCTTCAAATTTCGAATATCTGAAATTAAGACAAATCATGCCCTCAGAGACAGGATAGGATGTACCTTTCATCAGGACTAGCTGATGTTTTTGAAAGAATTGACATAGTGCAGAAACTCCTGAGGTGTTGATACAGGATAAAAAACAATCCTGGACAGGTCCAAAAATATAATTACAGTCACCTCAAATACTTGAACTTGACCTGTCCCACTTTTCACCCTGTAAATAAGGGAAGAAAGAACTGATCAAGGAAATGGAGCCTGTGAGTCTTAAAATGTGCTTCATCTATATTGTATCACTTTCTAGTAAAAAAATAGATAGAAGTCTTTCAAGACAACAGTAGGAAAGGAACTTTTCTGGGCTGTCAGTAAAAAAGGGAATTTCACGCACTGAAGTGCTTTATGTTGTTTGGTATTAAAATTTAAAAAAAAAAAAAAAAAGGAAGGAAAACAAGGAAGTGTGTGCTGCAGGACCCACCCTAAGGACCATTTATGCCCAGGTGATCTGCTGTCAGGAAGGTCACACTTGTCTGGTGCCTTTTCTCAGGCTGCACACACAGCACTGCTCTCAGCCCCTGGCACACAGAACAGCAGCACACACCTGTACTTCAGCCACTGGCACGTGAAGGTGACTCCCAAAAGCCTCAGCAGCCCACAGAGCGGCCTGGATGTGAGCACAAGTTCTACCCTACCCTCAGAAAGTTCCAGGGACTCAGAGAAATTCGATGCTAAACTAATATTCCAGCTCAGTAGCCACAGTTAGGTCATCTGTTGTGAAACTGTGCTCTGTAAACACAATCTGCAGCTCCCTGAAGGGTGAATTCTGAAGCACAAAGGAAAAAATTAACCCTCTTGTCACACTCAGGACTCTGCTGCTCCTCCTATTTTCAGAAACAGCAATTTGTTATCAACAGTGTGATATGCAGCATGGAGTAACTCGATGAGAGGCAACCCAGGCAGTTATTTGAATTTGCTGTGGAACAGAGTAAAAAAATAGAGGAAAAAAGATGATTACTCTGCTATCCCCTGAGAGGGGAAGAGGTCTAACACAACATCCTTCCCAGCACTAAGTGTCATCAGCCTCCTGTCTGACCCAACAAACAAATCCTTCACCTTTGCCATTCCCAGCACCCCTGCTGTCCCCTCCCTCACCCACAGGCTGATGACAATTGCTGGTTGCAATCCTACAACCTGAAGGACTGACACCCAATGAACTGGTTAAAGAACTGCACAAAGAGAAGTTATGGCCACTGTGTGCAGCACGGGGCACACACAGAGCAGCTCCTCACCCTACACCAACAACCCAGAGCAAACAGCCTCTGGCTACAGCAAGACTGACAGCGAACAGGCACACCAGCACCAGGCACTGACATCCCAGCAGCTCACTGGTCCTTCCACCAAACCACAGCAGAAGACTTTTCCCAGGTAGAACATGATCAGGCATCAGTTACCATGAGAGACTCTGGGGAGTCCACGGATTTTCCCTGTGTGTGTGGAACTCCCTGTACCAGGCTGGTTTAGGATACATGGCCACATGTCCAGAAAGTGCCTTAGCAAGCAGGGTGCAAATGGCTAACAAAGCCGTACAAATGCTGGGACTTCCAAACGTCCAGATCAGATTGTAAAGCCCTAAAGGATTTTATGACTGTAGTTTGGAGGCATAAATATAGATCTGAGTTGCTTCATCCAGTAACTCTAATCCTACCTGTAGGGAAGCAGAAGTATCTACCTTGATTTTCTCCTCGTATCTGATCTGATTGACAAAATTGCACCAACAAAGCTCTGCAGCCTCCTCTACTGTTTAAAATGCAAATCTAGGACAATTCCCAGGAAGGTATTTGAACCAAACAGGTGACCTTATAAAAAAGGTATCAAGTTTAGACAA
Source organism: Onychostruthus taczanowskii (assembly GCF_017590055.1). Lineage (NCBI taxonomy): Eukaryota > Metazoa > Chordata > Aves > Passeriformes > Passeridae > Onychostruthus > Onychostruthus taczanowskii. The sequence continues at coordinate 6,039,631 of NW_024502680.1, read as the reverse complement.
CAAAAACCTCTGTAAACTCTTAAATGGAAACTAAGAGCAAATGTACAGTACAAAATTATACATAAAAAGAAAACAAATAGTAAAAATCACATGTGAAAGAAGAACCCATTTTCAACCAGTGGGCTGGCTGCACAGCAGAGGATGCTGAAACGAGAGTTATATGAAATAAAATTACCTTATTCTTACTAGAGTCCATCCCAAAGTCAGTACATCTGTGTTCCACAAACATGTCATATTCATCAAAACTGTCAGGGTCCAACAGCAGCAGAATTCGTTCCCTTGCTGTCAGCTTTCCCTGAAACACAGCAAGCAACAATTAACAGAGCCATCAGGTGATTCTGGCTGTTTGCTGACCCCCAGAAGATGCAGTTTAATCAAGCAAAACCTCACCTGATCTGCTACACAGGGTCCATTAAGCAACTGCAGGCCCCCAAAGCTGGAAATGGCCTATGCAGTAATTATCCTCCTCAAAAACAAATCTAATGCAACCCAGACTCTGAAAACAAGGCTGACTGTTGGAGCAGCACTACCACAGGAGAAAGGAAACAATCTCAGAGACTTTTCAACAGGACATAAATGCATCACAGCTACTTTTGCCTAACATTTAAATGCTGCTATTAAGGCCTTTTTTCTATTCTTAACTAGGGAACTCTTCCCCAGCTAGACCAGTCCTCCCCAACAGCTCAGGGTTCATTTCACCACACTCAAATATTATTTGATTGCAGTAAATAAGAGGGAAGTGTGACAGCCTGCAGGGATCTTCTGTCAAAATCCTTCTGTTTTTTTTCCCTGCTGGACACTGTTATGGACAAAAGTAGGGTAAGGGCCAAGAACAGAATGAGTTGACCAGATATACATGTTCCTTGCTCAGTGTTATGTAGTAAAAAATGACAGCAAAGTTCTTTATATCATAACCTACCAAACAAATCTGTTCTTTCTAACCATGGTAAGCATCAGTCTGCAAAGGGCAGGGCACCTGGGTTGTCTCCTTTAGGGGATGAGGTGACCCTGCATCAACATGACATCATAACACAGCCCAGATTCTACAAAACATCTGACCAGCAGGCTAAAATCCTCATGAAAAGCAGGAAATGCAGGGAAGCCTAATGTAAGCCAGAGTTTTAGTTTATATAAAACATAAGCTGTTCGAGGCCCTAGACATGCAGAAGTGCTTGTATATTGGTGTGCCAGTGTCCTGAATGCAACTCAGCAAGACTGAACTCTCTTCGGGTGTTGTATAGCTGGGGAGGGACACTGCTGACAGGTAGAGTGATCACTGAGGGAGCCATTCCCACCTCCTTGGTGCCTTTTCAGTGCACCACACTGAAAAGGTCTCCCTGCAAGAAGCAACAAACACAAACAGGAAACCTCTGCTGTCACCCCCATCAGCACTGCCTACATTCTGAATGAGAGGCAGGAGACTAAAAACCAACCTGTTATCATCCCTCCAACCTGTCTTTGCCTTATTTCCACTCTTCTAACTCTTTGCTCTCATCTCAGAGATCAGCTTAAATTAGCTACAGCGGTGTAAAGATAAAGCTGTTGCTCAGAAGTGTTAAGCAACCTAGAACTGACTTACCATTGACAGGCAGAAGTTGCAACTTCTGTCTACACTACCTCTCATACATATTGCAGCCAACCTCGGTGACCACTCTGAGGTAAAGGAATTAGTAAAGCAATTGTTTGGTTTTTTCTACCCAGAGTAACAGTCTGAAGCGCTGCTTGAGGAAACCTTCCCGCAAAGGGGCGTCTGCAGGTGCCACGCGAAGCCGCGAGTCCCCAGCGGAGCCCCGCCGTGCACGGCCTGCCCTCCCCGGCCAGCGTGCGCCCGGCGGCAGCGGGACAGGGCTTTGTCCCGGCCGGCCACCTCTGCTGGGCTCACCCGCTTGTGCTGGGCGTCGATGCGGGCCTGGCCGCCGCCGAGCAGCGCGGCGCGGCGCTTCTCCTCGATGCGCTGGGGCACGGGGGCCGAGCGGGCCCCCGAGGCGGCGCGGCCCCGGCACAACCCCACCGCCCGCCGCAGCACCCGCACGGCCGCCATGTCCCGGCGCTGCGCCTGCGCGCCCGGCCCGGCCCCGCTCCGCCGCCCGGGCGTCCCGACTGTGGCAGGGCGGTGCGGGGCACACGGCTCCGGGAGGCCCGGGCAGGGCCACTGCCAGCACCGGGCCCGGCCGCTGCCTGAGCCCAGCCCTCCGCGGCCAGATTGTTCATCGCTGTTGTCTGTGCGCAGAGACCAGCGGGAAAATGTATCAGCTTTTCCCCCGCTCCTGGCGTGGCGGAGAGATTTATGGCGCTTCAGAATCGGGGAAGGCAAGCAGAGGTGTCAGCTCGCAAGATTAGCTGTCCTCTCCTTCTTTCAAATGCCAGAAAGTATTTATTAGGAAAACAGTCCCTGTGACACACCGGCACCGACTCCCTGCCGCCTCCTCTGAAGAGGCACAGTGGCTCTTTTCACGGCACACTTTCGGACGGATGAGGAAAATCGAGACCCCTTAAGAAGGGAGTGGGTCAGGATGTGCGGGGAATACGCCGCGCACACAGCGAGTGCCCGCGCTGCAGTGTATCCGCAATCCAGAGATCTGATGTCATCGCCTCCCAGGCAGTTCTCCAGTGTGCAGGCGCAGCCATCTGTGCAGCAGATCATTTGTTACCCTGTAGGCCACCTCCGACACCGACCACCAGCAAACCACCAGCCAGTTCCAAGTAGGGCGAGGTGAGTATTGCCCTAAGTGTGCACTTACCACACATTAAATGCACGAGCATGGCCCTGTAGATACCACAAGTCTGAGGAATCTCCAAGAATGGAAATTCTTGGATTACATAGCACGTACAAGCTGTTGTACGATAATTCATTTTGAAAGGGCTCTCAGGCTCCAGTCCAGCGTCCTACTCAGAACAGACTCAGCACTGAATTCATACCACTTTGTCAGCTGGATCTTAAAAGTCTGCAAGGACAGAGGCTGGCACACCTTTCTCAGTCTGAGTTCCAGTGCCTGACTGGCTCCATGGGGAACTGATTCACCCCAACCCATTCTACCCAGTAGCAACCTGCCTTGTTTCAGTTTAGGACAGCTGCCTCTTGTCCTCTGCCTGTGCACTTCAGCCAGAAGCCACAGGCTCTCCAGTACCAGGAAGCAGCTGCTAGGGATGCCCCCAGTGTCCACTCCAGGCTAAGAAAGATAAAGCCCAGTCCCCCAGCCTCTCCTCCTGAGGCAAGTGCTCCAGCCCTTCACCATCATGCTGCCCCTCCTCACCACGATGTGCTAGCCTAGACACAGCTGTATAGCAAGAGATCCTGTCAGAAATCTCACCCAGGGTAAGACACCTGACATACACTGCTCTTCCCTCATCCACAGAACCTCTCACTTTGTCACCAGAAGGCACTGAGGTTGGTCACACAATTTATTGCTGGTTAATCTGTGCTAGCTATTCCCAATCACCTTCTCCATGTGACCACAAAAGGCAGCCAAGAACACTTGTGCCATGGCTTTCCTCCCAGACCAAATTGAGGGGGATCACCTGACAGTCCCAGGCTTTTTGTAGGTGGGAGTAACCCCAGGCTTTCCCCACCCATCAGGGATCTCCTTGATCTCCATGACCTTTCAAAGATAATGGCGGCATCACTGCCAACTCCCTCCGCCCACTTGGGTCATCCTGTCTGGTCCTCCAGAATGTGTCAAACTGTCTCAATAGCTGCTGATTCAATCAACTCCACTGCAGGAGCCCTCTCCTTGAGCCCTGCCTGCAGGCACAAAGGCCTGGGGAGATCTTGGCAGTGAAGATCAGGACAAGAAAGGCACTAGTACCTCAGCCCACACACTCTGAGCTGGAGGCTGTTTCAGCCCCCAGCCAGAGTAGCAGCAGGATGCCAGCTGCATTCCTGACCTATCTGTGAGATAGCTGCTCCTTGACAGCAGCCTAACAGGCATTTCACCCCCCCTACTCAGGAAGTTCCTCTGGTCACAAAACAGCCCAGGCAGAAATCAGACCATAGATATTTGAAGAAAAAGTCTCCACTATCCCCCTCAGGTGGGTTCAGCATCACTCAGGCTGCCTGCAATAGCTTCTTAATTAAAAATACACTCAAAAGAGCAACTCTGCAACTTCAGAAATTAAAATAACCACTATTCAGAACATGGGTCACATGCAAAAGAGGTTGGGAATCCGCATTCTGGGAACAAAGTGGCTTCAAAAAGCCCCCATTCTGCAAGACAAGGCTGGCATGGCAAGGGGAGCCAGCAGAGGCAAAAGGGCATTCTTTGGATAGTTGAAGTTCTGCCCAATAGAAGAGTAGAAGGGGAGACAGAATTGTCAAGAATTGCAGGTTACATGTTAAAAAACAGGGTGAAGACACAAAAAAATACTTTTAGGAGCAACTTCCTGGAAGTATGAAAACTAGTAAATTCTTTTTCAAATACTTGAGAAGAAGGAAGCACATCAGAGATTCTGGCAATAAAACAAGCCAAGATTAAAGGGATTGCTCAGACTATCCAACAGAAAAAAATAATTATTCTTTTTGGTTTGTTTTATCTGAATTCAATGTAAAAGAAACTTGAGAAGATTTCTGAGTTAAAAGCCTGTTTTTCTTGGGTTTTTACTTGAATGTTTACTGAGTACACTGAAGGTCCTGTTTCACCCCCAAAGAGTAGAAGGTTAAGTTATAGAACAAATCCTTCAGGACCAAACTGTTTTCACCTCAGTGTTATAAGGTCCTTCAGAGATAACTTGCTTAAATTTAAAGTCTCTTGCTAAAAACTTCTATGGCAGGTGGCTAGTGCAATGTCAATTTTTAAGACAGGTATTAAGGGACCTAAGAAAACTTTAAACCTGTAAATCCAACATGAATTATGAAGCAAAATGCCAAAAAGTCCACCAACCCACAAAACCCAGTATTAGCAAACACATAAACAGGACGTACTGGGGAGCAGTTGGCAGAGATTTTGTATAGTGATTCCTGCCATGCACATCTAGTGGCTTTATTTAGTGAAATCAAACATATAAAACAGAGCTCCTGTTCATATAAGAACTCAGATTTCCAGAGGCCTTTGAGAATGTCCCTGATTAGGAGCTCTTGAAACTAAGCTGTCATTAGATTAAAAGGAATTCACCTCATAGAGCTCAGAGAGAAATGTAATTCAAGTGGATGTTAAGATGCACTGGGAGGAACCAAACCCCAAGAATACATCTGTTCACAAAAGGAACAAGTTCACAATAACCCAGCAAAAACATCAGCTCCATTTTCAATAGTGGCCAAAGAGTCAAAAGGTCCTGGACACATTAATGGAGAAGGAATCCACCTAGGAATACAAAATGAAAGGAGCTGCTAGTCTCTCTGTAGGTCCCTAAGACACAAATTGCTGGAAGACTATGCTAGGAAAATATCACTATATGCTTACAGTATTATTACTGTTCCCTACATATTTGTCACTGCCTGCTTTTGGAAGTGGCATACTAGACTCAGCTCTGACAGTCATTCATACAGTCCAATATTGTTAGAATTGTCAAGCTAGAGATTGTCACAAGGATGCAGCAGAAACTGAAAATTCTCCAGGCAGTTTCTCAAGAAGACCCCACAATGCAAATCAGTGAAAGTGTTTTGAGGCCAATCCAGTTACAAGAGGACTTTAAACCATGAGAAAACAGTCTTCTGATATTCAATTTTTCCATATTCAGTCAAATAGCAATTTGTGCTTGGTTTTGGTAAACAGAAGTGGGGAATAAAACCCAGTTCCATTACCAATTGGTATTCCTGTAGGGAACCACCCGAGGTCAAAGTCAGTTGATCTGTTTAAATCAGAAGGGTAACTCAGGTGTGTAAGAGGCACATTCTTGTTGTATGTACGGTAGGATAATCCCTAAACCCAAATTAAACTGGAGTACATGCAGAGTTGAACCAGTATTTCTGCATTAGCAGTTTGGCTCAGAATCAGCTCAACTATTTAGTGCTAATCCCAGATCATCTCTATTTGCTCTGGGCTGTTCCAAAATGAGAGTCCTGTTCTGACAAAACTCCCGCACTCCTGGAAGCACAGGTTTAGACCAGACTCACATCCCACATCAGAGATGAGTTGGGCACTCACCAAAGGAGCAGATCTCCTCCAAAACTGATGCTAAGGCCAGAAGTGACTGCTGTGATTACATCAGACATGCTGTACAATGCGAGATTGTCTCAGCAAGATATTCTATGAATTGCATATTTTAATCAACTATCAAGTACTTGTATCACATTGTTAAAAGAAGAACTTCATATTCTTTGTTTGATACAGTGAAATAATCAGTCTGTGCTGGTTTCTCAAAAAAGCCTGTCAGAACACCTCAGAGTGAAGATGAACAATGTTTGTCACGGGGTCACTACAAAGGACCTATTGAAAGATGTAGTTGTAGTCTTACAGCTTCAGAATAAGGAAAAGCACCAGGGGGATTAACCATCTCTTTGTCATCAGGCACAAGACTTCTCCCCACAGGACACCAGAAATGCTCTGGTTAAAAAAGAGGTGCACAGAGGACATACGGATCTAAGAAATACCTTCAGGAAGTCAGTAATACTTATTTGTCTGGATTGGGAACAAGGCAGTTAAGGAAACAAGTAAAGCCACTGTTTTCCAGCAGCTCTTCTGTCCCACTTACAGGTAAGCCCCAAAAGAGATGGGCCAGAATATCCCTGCTTAAGTCATAACAGTAAAACAAACCACCAAGCTTTTTTTTTTTTTTTTTAAAGAGGGGCTCCCTGTGTGAGTTTCTGTAGTACTTCTCAGCCTCACAGCTCAGAGGGCAGTAGGGAAGAGCACAATGCTCCTGGAAGTAAAAGTGAACAGCCAGCTCAATTATGCCAATTCATTTATGCAAATGCAGAACTTACTCACGTGTCCCTCCCAAACCTGAGCTGGCAAACAGGTGTAGGAGCTACAGCACGAGTAGAGTGCTACTTCACCTGGACTGACAGAGAGCACAGGATCCTCCTGGCACACAGAAACCAACAAGAACCCCCAGCCTAAACAAGCAGCAGCTGTCTTTGGATTTACAACTCTATATCCAGAGAACAACTTTAATTTCTTTGTTTAGCAACATCAGAAACACATTAACAGCTTCAGTGAGGAGGTGGACTGCTGTCAGCTCTATCAGTGCCCTCCTTTTATGCTTCTGACATGCATATTGGGAATGTGTGTTATGACACTTTTGAAAGGTAAGCTAAACAGATTTTTTTTTCATTAGCTGCAATATAAAGTTCACTCACATGGTTCATGTAAGTACAACTATAAGGCAAAAAGAACTGAAAAAGAGGGATTTGATCTCACCTGACAGAACTTCAGAGTTGCACAGGTGTACCTCTTCACTACTGCTTATACAATTTAATAACAACAGGAGGACATTGATTACCAAGGATGTAATATTATATGCAAAATGCATATAATAACATATAAACAATTATTAGGCCAGACATGCTCACACAGCTGGAGAAAAGCTATTGCAGCTACACCCACCAGCCTGGTTCAAATTGGGGAAGGGCTGGGAGAACTGAAAGAGAAAACTGTGCTGAACAATAAATGCTGGAGGAGATGCCCTACAAATTCATCCTATGAAAATTCCCTTCAAATATATCCCCCAAACAAAATAAATGAATGGTGGGGGACTGGCTTGTGGAGAACAATAAACCCCTTAACAATAGTGACATAGTGAGTGGGGTTTGTACTGAGATCCCAAGGACCTTAAAATTGTTGGGGAATATTCCTTCTCAGGTCCTTGTGAATCCAAACCACAAACGGATTCCTGTTTATTTGCTGGGTGTTTCTGAAAGCAGTAGATAGTTTAAAAATACCAAAGAACACCAAACAAACAAAATCCCACACACAGTTACAAAGAACTGGTGGGTCTAACAGGCACTGCAATGAAACTGTACAGCATTGACTATTCCTATGTCCAACAACAGATAAGAAATGTTCTGGCTTAGAAGAAGGAATTCCTCCTACCAGTAAAGATACAAACTGTACTGCACTATTCCAGGTCTCAAGAATGATAGTGGAGATGATTGGCCTTTTTTGTTTTGTTTCATTCCCTCAAAAAAAAAAAAAAAAAAAAGGCAATCTGCTTGCAAAAACCAGACCCAAATAAAAAAGCAGAAATTGGCTTATATGTGGAGGTGAACTTGAATGAAAGGGCCATTGCAACCACTCCTATAAATCAGTTAAAAAGGGTGTCCCTGGTCTTGTGGGTGTGAACTTCTCAAAACAAAACCAGCAATTCTCAGAGAGGGATGTTGGTAAGAGATTAGTAAACAACTGGAATATGTTTCTAAAAAACATGGCCACTATGGAATAACGTAAAAGAATACTTTTGAAGACTGAGGAGAAAATTTGTTATAGTGGTGAAGTCTATGGTTTGTTCATGAATATAAAAGGGAGGCAAAACCAATGGACTGGGAGTACATATGCTCTGCTTTACCAGGATTCCAAAGGCATGTCATGGTTGGACACCCCCTGGAATACTTGGGAGTTACAAAACTAAAAGGACAATCCTATGAAACAAATTCAAGGCAAATTCAAAAGGCACAAGAAGGGAATTGGTGCAGCTGGTAGTGCAGGGGCAGTCTCTGCAGCTGTGTCTCGTTGGGATGATAGCAAGGGTGAGCAGGTAGCCGTGGGTCACCTAACAAAAGGCCACAGGCTTTCAGAGCTATGACAGCCATCCCAAACTCCTCTGACTGCTTTCTGGCAAAAGTCAGCCTGTGTCTTTCTTAGAGGCTCTGGGGGATGCTTCTTGTTCCTTTCTTCTGCAGTTACTGTAATTACGTGTTTGTTTTGTTAATTCATTAATAGCATCAGCCCAGAAAACTGTGTTGTTTGAACTGTTACAATCTCTCTGGTCTTAGCCTGCCTCTCCTCGTGATACTCAAAAGGCAGTGACACAGAAGGAAGCCCACATCAAGTCAAACAAGCAAGCAATTAGAAACAAGCTTGCCATTGGCAGCCTGCTGAGGGAAAAACCAAACTCCCTAACAAAACAACAGAACCCCACCATTTTATTCACATCCAAGTTTTCAGAGGTAGTGTATGTGCTGACCTGTATATTTTTTCTACTCAGTTGATACCTTTCCCTTAAAGATGCAGTGCTGCAGGAATCAGACACTTTAGGATGCACTGCTTCCACAGCACAGGGAACTTAATGCAGGGAGCTACCTAAACGCCTCATGTTTTTTATTATGCATTTGCAAAGGACTGTTCACTGAGATCTAAATATTTATTCTGTTCAAGTCTGTAGAGAAGAAACAAAAACTATCACCCAAGGACCTGGGCCATTAACACAGGTATCTGTGTTTGGCAGAGCTAATAGGCACCATTCTAACGTAATCTGAACAAGGAGTCTAGTTTTTCCCAAACACAGTGCATTGATAGGAACTGGAAAATGAAATAGCATTCCTATTCCACCCTTATTTTCTAGTGAAAGGGGATTTACTCAGTGCTTTATTGAGTGTTTCAGTGCTTGTTCAAAGTTAAGCACCTACCACTGGCCAGGGAGGGAGACTGGTCCCACAAGGCTGTTAGCACGAGGAAGCAGCAAAGGTGGCTGCTGCAGGGGGAAAGGTGAGCCAGGGAGGTAAGAGCAAGGCAGGCAGGGCAGTGGTACCAACTACAAGAAAGAGTCCCACGGTACCTGAGTGAGGAGAGCAGAGCAGGGCCAGCAGCAGCAGCAAGAAGGGTGAGCCCCTGAGCAGCAGCCATCTGCAGCAAGGAGCAGGTCCCAGGGCAAAGCAGGCAGCAAAGGGCAGAGAGAGTCAGGGATCAGCAAAAGGCCAGCTCTCCTGCTTGAAAGAAGCTCCTAAGGCACAGCAGAGAAAGCTCTAGTGGAACCTTTCCCCACCTGGCTGTTTCTGAGGAGGGTCACACAGGTGCAGCACATCAGGGCTGAGCCACCCCCTGGGGCAGGGAGGCTGCAGAGCTGGGAGGGGCACTCTACCCCTCACAGTTACTGTCACCACCCCACTTGCCACGGTGGTCACAAACAGCTGAGGCCCTAACCCACCCTCTTGAGACAGCAGGACTCCTCCTGCAGGGTAGTGATGCTGACAGACTGGAACAAATGATCAACAGAGGCAAGAAAAATTATATCTGCTGCTTGGACTGCACTATTAGAAATGAACTCAAGGGTCTGGAGAGAAAAAAGTGAAATTCAGCAGGTCAGCCAGCAATAATGGGAGAAAGAAAAGCACTATGGCTTTCCTCTGGTCTAAAAGGTGTGACCTAGTCAGTCTTGCTACTCTTGCAGTTTCATATTCTATTATTACCATAATTTTCAAGAGTAATACTTCTTTGTAGTTCTAGAGAGTTTATATTATCTGTCTTGCCAGGATTGAAATTGTTCTTAGGTGAAATCCAGAGCTACTCATTTAGTTCCATCAGTGAGAAAAATGCAGGTTAATGCTGTGCATGGGGATACTGAGGTTTGGCCCTGGAACCCTGCTGCTGTCAACTGCTGAATTCCAAGCTGTGCATGATACCTCAAAGGAATGTATCCCAGAAATTAGACAAGACTGGTAAAACTCTGGGTGCTGGGTGTCATGTTTCTTGCCTAAGAGCCAGAGCAGCATGAGAGGGAGCTGGGAGGGGTTGAGAATGTTCAGGACACAGCGTGTTCAGAGTTTGGCAGAGGATGTGATACAGGGAGGTGTGTATGAGAACGTGGACACGGTGGGAATTTTCTGGATGTTATTTCAGTCTGTTGGCTTGGTTCAGCACAGAAGGTGTTCCTGGCAGTAAGCTGAAGAAAGAATTGGGCATTTTACAAGCAATGCAACAGCAGGCTGAGGGTGAGAATGAAGATGCTGTGCCTTGGAGTGAAGTCAGGTTGGGGATTCAATGTGTGCAAAGAGTTACAGTCCAGAGATGGCTACTGAGTGTTTGCTGGGAGGCAGAAGGGCACGGTAGATCTGTGTGGTAACATGGAGATGCACTCACATGGGCTGTACCTGGGCTGTGTGGGAACAGTGCCAAGTGGGGAATGAGCTGCTTGGTGAGGATCACAAGTGCTAAGTGAGTATTTGGAGTCAAGACCCGAATTCCTGTATTTTGTGTGTATACTCATTTTGTGTTGGGCTGGAAAGATTGGGGGCATTCATGAAGTGAACAAGGAACTAAAGATACAGGTGGAATTCCTTGATTAGTTTCACATGGGAAACTCTTAAGTGAACACAGAGGGAAAATGGAAAAAAGGAGAAGCTCTGTCAGGCAGTTCCCCAAAAGGCCAAACACAGAAGCAGGCAGGGAGAGGGCTGCCTGATGGTGCTGGCAGTGTTGCAACACACGATCTGGAAGTCTGTAGAATGGCCTTGGTGCTTACATACGAAATAAAACAAGTAACCTCCATAAAAGTCCTGCCTGTGCCTATATCTTGTCATACCTGCCCTCAGCCTGTGCATCCACTGCTGTGCTGTACGTGGGGTCTCCAGCAGGAACACTTTAGACAGACTTCTGTCCACAGAGCCGTGTGTGGGAGGCTGGCGATGTCCTGAGGGATTTGTGCGCTAGGTAGCTCCCGCGCCACCTCTCCCAAGAGCTGCCAGGCCCCACAGGCCCCCGGACTCGCTCCGTGCCGGCGGAGGGGGCCGGTGTGCCAGCCGGGAGCCCAAGGTATTAACAGGCCCAGCCGCAGGTTCCAGCGCGGCCCGAGGGCAGAGGCGGGGCCGCTTCCTCAGCCCGAGCGGAGGCGCTCGCCATGACAGGGGCGGGACGCGGCGTCCGCGCCCGGCCGCCGTGAGGGGGAAAGCCGAGACACGGCGGGGCGGCGCGCGAGGCGGTGGCGCGTGAGGCGGCGCGCGAGGCCGCGGCCGGGCTCCGTGCCCAGCCCCGTACGCGAGCAGCGC